>NC_133498.1:10070245-10074601 GCF_025370935.1 Choristoneura fumiferana | reverse complement strand
ATAATATACCAGCAGCCTAGCAAAATTGCAGTCTCTATTTTTAAACTACTTCCTTTTTAATTAATTTCACAGAAATTGAATAACTAGGTAGTTATAGTTATTCCGATTTCTGTGATCAATTCATTAAAAAAAAATCATTAGAAAAAAAATTACATTGAAATCGAAATTATTAATTCATTCCAAATTTTAGGGCTACGAGACTAAGTACAGATTTTTAAGTAAAATTAGTGTCTTTAAATTAGTATTGCAAGTCAAAATAATCTGTCAAATGCTATGGCTGTCACTGTCATTAAAATTCCGACTCATGCCAATGTAGTAGAAAAAAGTAGTTTACGTTGTAATAACCTGGCAACTACATTTACAATTTATACCTCACAGTAATTTTACAGCGTTTCGTGTAGTTCGCCGTCAATAATTCGCTTATATTCGGGCGTGTTCACCGATTACGATAAAATAAGTGAGATAAACTGACCGTTTAACGTCGCCGACGGTATCTCAAAGTGCTCGATACTTTCTTAGTAATTAACAAATTGTGTTACCACACTTGGTGTACGTCCCGTGTTGGGTTTCGGATTGTTTTTGCGCGATATCGTCGTGCGTGCTTGTCGCGAGTGTTATGCGTGAGGGCTAGAGGGTACAGTGGTTGTGTGAGTGCCGTGCCAGTTGGTTTATTGATGGGATTCCCTACGGCGGGTGTACGGCGGCGTTGCAGCCGCAGCGGCGTGATCTTGCTGCCAGGAAGAACCTTATAACCCGCCACACTGGAACTAATGGAATTAGAGAACATTGTCGCCAACACAGTGTATCTGAAGGCCAGAGAAGGTAGAGTCATTTACAATTAAAATCGAAACGCGTGGCGCCTACAGAATTATTCATGAAGTTTGTCCGTGTGAGGATCCTGCATTCAAATTGGCTAGACTTTAACTTTTGCCAAATGGTAAATAGGCATTCATTGAGAAAATCATGCCTATTGTGTGGCTGTATGATTTAACTCCATGAATAATATTGTGGTGGTAAAAAAAAAAAACTTTTAAACAGTCTTATGTCACTCAAAGTTCACCGAGAAAGTTTTGCAGTTTGAAGTTGTATAAGAAGCTTACTAGATTGTAATATCCTTAATATGACTGATGAAGGTATTTTTGATACAGCTGTTAAACTCATAGTATTTGAAAAGTTATATACCCCAAGTCTGTGGTGACTAGTAAACATGCCTACTTATTAGATATACTCTTAAAAATGACTTTTAGGGCTCATTTAGGACTACTCAAGTCTAGAGTGAATAGGCTGTTACTCAACCAGTGAGATACACTTTTGGCCTCATTTGGTAAGATAAGATATCAGATAATATATCAGGTAAGGTAGGGGTCAATTATAATGGGTCAGGTTTATGAAAAAAACAAAGTATAACAGTTATTTTAGTTCATGATGGTGGGTGGGTAAAAGTACCAAGTTAAAATGTTCTAGTGTTTTTTTTTTGTATATTTTAATTTTAACCTATGTGAATAAGCCACTATTCAATATTCTAGTGTCTATACTATATTTTCTAAGGCTATTTTCAATGGTGTAGTTTCGTACATTCATTTATTACAAAACCAATTAATGATATTAATTTTCTCTGTATTGTACTATCTTCAGTGGTAGTCTGAGGGTGCGGGGGGGGGGGGTTTAGAGGGGTGACTGACTTGGGACACATCATCTCCCCATTAGTCGCTCATATGAAAATCTATTAATAAAGAATTTACAGAACTGCAATCTGATGTAAAATCTTGAGATGGCCATATCGTCGTTGATACTGCAATACTGCGTACAGACATTGTACTGACACTACACTGTTCTGACAATGAAAATTATACCTTATGGAAAATGCTAGTTACGCAGTATCACCAACAATATCTGGCTATTTTATCAAATTTTTACTTACAATGCAATCATATCCTCCTATGGTCCAATATATAAATATCGTCAAGGCAATTTGAACCTACTTGTTTCTGGAATAAAGTCAAACTGGTCATTATTCCCTTGAACTTGTTGTTTACAGTCAGCATCAAAAGTAGCTGATCACTTTTTACTTTGTCACATTAGGTAACTCGTTTATCAATCTTGTATGGATCTAAGTATGTGGCTTAGTATAAAACACTTAGTGGCTATTTCACCATCCATTGATTAGTGTTAACTGATGTTAAATGTGATGCCGTCTCCTTATATTCGAACAAAACAAATAGAGACGGCATCACATTTAACTGTCAGTTAACACTAATCAATGGATGGTGAAACAACCTTTAATATGAAACTGACATAATCAAAATATTTGAATTTCAAACAAAACTGTGCGTTTAGTTTTAAAATGAGAATATTTCGGATTGTGTCAGTTTAATTCTAAGTGTGCAGCAACTTTTGATGCTGACCATAAATTCTATTAACATTTGGCAATAAGGATAAAAGAAAGCAGACATTTGTCTAGATTATGCACGCATGCTGTGAATGGAGCCTTCTGTCTCAGAACTCCTAAATTATAGTTCTACATATCTGTACTGCAATAACACACACATAGATATTCTATTTATTGCACTAAGTTTATTTACAGTAGGCAACACTCACAACTGGCCATTTGAAAAATTTATTACAATGTTATAGGTGTATGAATGCTCAGTTAAGTCTATTATTGATTGTACACGTAAAGTATCAATTTACACTTCAATGGATTATGATTCACGGGCAATTTGTAAGCTAGGGTGTTAGGGATGCACTGATACACTGATAAACTTTGCGATAGTAACATTTACATTGCAATCAAATCAAATTGTTGAACCTGAACAATGAAGAGTTGAAGTGTCACAACATAACTATTTTCAGACTTTCTGGTATTGTTAAGTAGGTAATGGTTTACACCATTTAAAGATACAACTAAATATCTTCCTTATTTAATTCAGCTATCAAATAAAATAATAAATCATGCAAATCCCCCTACCTACGGTTGAATCTTAACCTTTACGACTCATATATACGCACGCAGGTTCCACGCCAACCTATGTATACGTCCATTACTTCAATGCAAAAGCAACCTTCGTCCAATTGTATTAAGGTTCAATTTTAGACATTGTAAATTGTAATATAGAAGCCTGGCGTATGGGTGATGTCTTTTGTATTTGACGTGGCGGCAAAAAGGTTAAATAACACTAAAAAACAGAAGAGACATCAATCAATGTTAAATTCTTAAAACGCATCTTCAAGCAGGGTTTGAAAATAATAATCTTTTTTTTTTTATTATTTATTGATAAGAAACAAACAGTCTTATACAGAATTATGAGCAGACTTAAATTAACACAATCTGGACCTATAGTTTCCTTAAAGGTTTACTTAAAAAGGTTTAGGTAAGATAGCAGACAGCTATTACAAAGAAAGAAATGATAATAATAGAATTTTGATAGGTACCTATATATGTAACAAACATAAAAAGAGAACAAGTCCAGATTTGTTATGTAGTCACTTCCCTGCAAGTGAAACTAGACAGGAAAGCTGAAAACAATTAGTTTGAAATATAAATTAATATTATAACTAGCCTAAAGCCTGGTTACTTGAAAGCCTTCCCATCTCAAGTGAACAATCAAAAATATCAATGTCCACCAGTTTTTCACTATTATTAAAAATGCCACACACACGCCTAATAAACATAACATGTCCTACTTCGAGGTATAGAAAAGAGATCTTTTTTACGACACTGGCGCTCGCAAGCTATCAATAAATTGATATTGCAAGTTATCAATAAATTTATGCATTGATTTAAGAAACACATTTTTTTAACCCTTGTGAAAACAGTTTTGCTACATTCAACTTGCACCAACCAACCAATCTGGCGCAACAGCTCCCGTTTGCATACAATCACACTCAAATCAAAATTTACATCAATACATCGTAAAACCAAATTGCATATCAAAAGTGCATGAAAGCTGTGTTAGCAAGATAGTAAAACTGCTTACAGCGTGCATTGCATAGTACAACATAGTATGGCGGATTGCCAAATGAACTTGCATTTGTTTAGGTAATATGGCTGACATGTGGAAAAACATTGCATGCACGAAATGTGTTTAGGTTGCTGATTTATATTAAGATTTATATGAAATTTTGCATTGTTGTCAGGGTCATTTTGAGCGCTTTTAGACTTTTCAATATTTAAAATGACCACTTTCAGAAGAAGCGACGCGAATTCACAGATTCATTGGATGGGCCTTTGCATCCAGAGACGTGGTTTCAGTACAAGGGAGAGTGTAATATCTGTCTGTAGTGTGGTGTATATATCTGAGGCTCCCCATGAGGCTGACATAGTCACATTTGGTGTGCTAAAGCCTCGTTAAAATA
>NC_133498.1:10055991-10070145 GCF_025370935.1 Choristoneura fumiferana | reverse complement strand
GCAGTGGACAAATCTTTGCAGTGGACTGACCGCGTGTCTCGGGTGCGGGTCGCGGTCCGCGCAGCAGAGGTCGGCGGCGCCGGGCGGCGCGGGCGCGGCGTCCCCGCAGCACAGCCGCTCCTCCACCTGCGGGGAGCAGCCCGACATCTCGCGCCACTCCGGCTGGTACGGCTGCCACGACATGTACCAGTCGAACTCGCCCTCTGAAAACAACACGATGACTCTTTATTGACCACCAACACATAGTAAGCTAAGCTATACACACAGGTATATGGAGATTTTACGAGGTAAGCAATAGGTAATCAAATCAATGAAAACAACGATGTAATTATCGGGAATTCCCAAGGAATTTTGTGAAATCCTGGAATTTCAATTCAACTGCTGTATTTAATGATTTACGCGTGCGAAGCTCTGGGTAAACACTAGTGAAGCTATAAATATATGTCACAACTCTCCAGCGTTAGCCTCATCCAGTACGTCCTCATACAGCTTGTAGTCCCCGTTTCCACGAGCGCGTGCCACAGCGAGTGCTTCCCATTTGTTCCATAGAAATGTGACGTCATTGAACAAAATAATATATTAATTTCCGAATTATTCCATAACACAATTTACGCTTTCAAATTATCATTTGTTCTATAGAACTGATACGCTGTGGAACAAAATGATATGGCAGTATTGCACAATGTTCTATAGAATAACTGAGTTTTTTTTTATTAACTGACATTTAACAACTAAAAAGCGAGTAGTCTATTTACGCTTAGCTAAGCTAGGAAAACTCTTTACTTTATTCACTGGCCACTTGAACCACTACTTTTGTTTCATAATGGAACAGTATGGGAAAAGAGTAGTCTCACTTTGTTCTAGTGTGTCACTGGCAAGTAAGCTGTGGTGAAAAGCTAGTATGTAGTTCTATAGAACAATTTGGGTAAATAAATCCTATTTAGTACCATGACGTCACAGATCTATGGAAAAAATGGGAAGCACTCGCCACAGCCGCGCCTGTAAGTCCCCTCCAGCCTGACGCCGCTCTCCCGCGAGAGCGCCTCGAACGCGTCCTTGTATCGGCGCCGGCGCAGGTGCTTCAGAATATATATTACTCACCAGCGACAGCCTCATCCAGTATGTCCTCAGACAGCTTGTAGTCCCCATTCTCCACGAGCGCGTGCCACAGCCGCGCCTGTAAGTCCCCCTCCAGCTTGACGCCGCTCTCCCGCGAGAGCGCCTCGAACGCGTCCTTGTAGCGGCGCCGGCGCAGGTGCTTCAGCAGCATGCGCACAGCTTCCTCTTCTTTCCGCTGAGAACAACAGTTTCAGCTTAATTCCAAGTGTGTTGGACAATAAGAGCTCTAAGCAAGTGAAGACGTAGTTTAAATGAGATGGCCATTCATCTATCCATCCCAGCCTACATATGTCTCACTATACAGGCTCAAATGCTCATGTGTAAAGAATTTATAACATTTTATTGATATTATTTGCTTTCAATATGAAACAATCTCACCTAACACACTCATAATAATATAAATGTATTTTTTAATCTAAATATTTTTATTGAGTGACCTCTACACATGATAATATATCACTGTATTTTTTTTAATTAAAAAATATTGTTACCTGCATCTGCAAAATTTCTGGCACTTTCATTAAAGCCCAATTAATTACTACACAGACTGTTAACTAAGTTATTTTTCAAATAATTATTTTTTGCAAAAGTATTCTTTACAGCAGTATTCGAAAGAGGCATAAAGCCAAGTAAGGCACAGTCTCTGCTCTGGGCTTGGTACTTAGTAACACAAACTGCTTGGTATCTATGTAATACCTTTAAACGAGCAATTCTTGTATATATATATATATATATATATATATATTATATATTTATATATATTGCACCTTTGGTATAACAAGGGCATAATTTCACTTTTTTCTAATTTTCTAATTTTTCGATTTTTAGACAATTAATCCCCTTATACTACCAACGGTTGATATATAATCAGAATCTCGGAAACGGCTCCAACGATTTTGATGAAATTTTATATTTGGGGGTTTTTGGGGATGACAAATCAATCTAGCTTGGTCATATCACTGGAAAAACGCTTATTGTCGAGTTTTAGCCCGAGAAAAGCTCGGTCGCCCAGGTACTTTAGTTAAATAGTAAACATGTTATTGACTATACAATTAAAACTGATTAAGTGATAATCTACAAATATTGGTTACTAGTAATCTAAGTTTTTAAGGAGTAATTAATTGCATATCATAGTTAGGTAGGTAATGCATAATTTAAAAAATTGGATGATTCATTAATCAGTCATATTATTATGTTATGAACATGGTGATAATAATACAAAAATAACAATAGCAAAAAACGAGACCTGTTATTCAATATGTCGCGGTGCGGCGTATCAATCATCAATATTACTTTGACACAGCCCCTGTCACGGACGTCAACAAACTGTAGTGAAAGGTTTACAAATTCACGCTGTGAACAAATTTTGTGCACCATTTTGATGTAAAAAACATGCAGTCTATACATAGATGTCGAATGAGATCATTAGAGTATATGCAGATGCATATAACTCTAAAAGCTTTAGCAGATTGTTTTGTGAAATTATGAAACCCCTGGGACAGTGACGAGATATGCAGTTTGGCAACCTCTGCAAATCAGTATCAATATAAATTCTGTATTAATTATTTAAACTTACCAAATTAATAGTATCCAGAACACTGGCCATCAGATCTTCATGTGTTTTGCCTTGAAGCTCCACATACCACATGGTATAATTATAAGCCGGGCCCAAGACTGCAAAGGAACTATCTTCAAGTATTGTACAGGCAAATATAAACCTTCCGTTGTTCGGTGTCTGAGCCTGAACACCTCAGGAGAACTGTCTTTTTTGAGCCCTCTGTGGAACAATAAATAAATAGAGTGAAATATGTGGTGTTATACTTTTTCAATGGAGAGCACAATACATAACTCAACTATGTACTTGTTGTGAATTCACTGTGTACTTACGCCGATAACAATAATGACAGGTTATGTTCATCTGTTCCTCCAAATATTTGAAATTTCTTTAAATCACTGACGTGAGCCTTGATATATTTGCCGAACTTTATAGTTTCCACGATAGCAGGCGCTTTTATTTTCAGCATTATAAATTGTGAGGGCGTATTGCTGTCCGTGAACCATCGCGACAGCTGGTCAGAGGGATTATTGACCATTATATTTCTGAAAAAATGACACGAGAATTTAATTACCAGAAGAGCAGAGCCGTGTAACAGGAGAGCCGGAATTTTATTTCGAAATAAGTGCTATTTTCAGACTAAAATCAACTTACTCTGGTATATAATTAGCGGAGTAGCTCGAGTACTTGTGTATTGTGTAACATAGCTTTACCGTTTCGTATTTATCAACCATTTTAATGCAATTTATGGTGCAAAAGTATTAAAATACACTTTGTTATTATCACTTGACAGTGACAATATACCACGGGTGTGGGTGTAGGTAGGTAGAGGTAGGTACTATTTTCTAAAATACACTACACTCGCACCTCAATGGTGAATGAATAGAATGAACAGAATTCCTTCGATGCCATTGGCGGACTGCATTGACGTAATTAATTAGAGTTGCCATATCAGTAAAAAAATCGATTGTATCGATGTTTTTTTTCGTGGGACTCGGACTTTCGTAGGATTTTTAGTTTTCGATGTATCGTTCAACAAACCTTTTTTTACGTGGCCTTTCCAACTTGATTTCGTATAGGGCAACAATCAATAGACGAGGTCATATTTATTTGCGTGCGTAAGCACAGGAAATAGAGACGAATTAGGAAGGATTGTTCCTAATAAATACTATTAAAAGCTCTATTTTTAACAGTGTTTAGTTTTCAAATATGAAGTTAAATTGGAACAACTATTTGATTGCTGGAATCATGTTCGCAATGACTGTGGAAACTGCTAAAGCCTCAATTGTAGATGAATGTTCTACGATTGATAATTTAAACGAAGAAAAGCTACTAAATCTTGGGAAACTTATTATTCCCGAATTAGAAGGTAAAAGCAAAGGAGAAGCAGGTAAAATATGTGTTGTAGGTGGGTCCACTGAATACACTGGAGCTCCATACTTTGCAGCTCTATCGTCATTAAAGGTAATTAGTTTTTAATTTTATTATTCTATCTTTATAGATACCTAAATAAATTACGTCCTAACAATTGTATGTTTTTACTATTATTTCAGATTGGTGCCGATCTTGTGTACGTCTTTACAACTGAGAATGCAGCACCGATTATAAAATCGTATAGTCCCGATCTTATCGTTTATCCTTACTTAAATTCAAAAAACTTACCTAAAATGTCATCTCTTTTACACAAAATGGATATTATTATTATTGGTCCGGGATTAGGAAGAGAAGACGACACCATAAAAATAACTTATGAAATCATAGAAGCTTGCAAGTTATTAAAGAAACCCCTTATTATTGATGCTGATGGCTTATATGCAGTTTCCAAAAATTTGACTATTATTAAAAATTATCCCTTACCAGGTGCTATCCTTACTCCTAATAATCAAGAGGCTAAGAGGTTTATTACAGCTATTTCAAGCAATAGTACTTGGTATACATTTTGGGGGGATCACGTGAGTGTTTTGCATAAAGGTGGTGAAGACCACTATTATTCGAGCATCGCTTCTTTTGATTGGACACTATCCAAAGGAGGATCTGGTCGTCGGGCAGGTGGACAGGGGGATATACTCTCTGGTTCTCTGGGAACTTTCTATACGTGGGCCTTGAAATATGACCTTTGTGATAACGAAAAGTCTGTTCAGCTGGCACAGAGTGTGGCAGTCTATGCAGCTGCAAGATTCACTAGAATGTGTAATCAGAAAGCGTTTGCTATCTACGGCCGCAGCATGACAGCTTCTGATATGCTCAACCAAATTCATTCCTCTTTTGACGATGTATTTGTTTAAAACATTATAGTAAATATTGTGACTTTGCAATAAAATGTTTTGCCTTTGCCTTTGGACTTATTTTATATAATTATTTACCTACAAGTTGTTTTCTTACTCTTACTGTTACAAGAGAGAGCCTTGGGGGACGCCTTTGTCCAGCAGTGGACGTCTTTCAGCTGACATTATGATGATGATGACTTTTACAAAATACATCAACACAGAGCATAAAAATTCTAATCCTATCATTATAAAGTAGAAATTGAACGAGGGCACCACTTTCTCGTAAATAGTCAAATTTCAAACGTAAATTACTTTAAAATGATAAAAATTTAGCCCGATTTTTGTTCATCCGTTTTCTACTGGTTTCTGGGTGGTCTCTAAATTGGGTAACCGACGTTCTGGCTGCTGAATTAACTTTTCGACCAAATATTAAATTCTCAAAAATGTGACATTATTTTATCATTTTAAGCATAAAAGGAGTAGTGGTAGCAAGAAGATCAGATTTACAAAGATAAATATTTTAGGGAACAAACAATTAGTCGAACTCATTTTAACTTGTAAAAGTCGTTAATCGATAATTTTGTTCATGTTATTTTAAAACCTGGCAACTGCTTTTTCTGCCGTCACAATGACTTCTTGCGGGTACGTTCAAAATCTAAAGCTCATTGTCAATTTGATTTTATTTTATCATTGACAAAAAAAAACTTATTTTTGTATTTAAGTTAGTACAAATATTTAAGCACTTACGTTTTTTTAAGTCTTCAAAGTTATCTTCAAAATCATCTTTTTTTATTATTTATGTGACGGTAATATTTTTTCGTTGAATATAATTTGCGTTATGATGCAACTTTCAGAATGGTGATTATTCGCCATCGCGCAGCCTTACCTTACTAAATGAATAGTGATTTCAGTTTTCCTTTATCAAATCAAAATATCTGGTAGATTTTAGTCAAGGACAGTCTATTCGCAAAATAATACGTTTCAATGTAGTAGCGATAAGTGACATACTATTCCACAACCATGGAAGACGAGGTTGAGGAATGTGTGCGAAAGAAAATACAATGGCCTAAGCTGCCACAAAATGTTAAAAAGGTAAACTGATATGCAAGGCAATGATAACTTGTAATTTAAGCTAATTGGTGTAATGAAACAACACGGTGGCCGCCTATTTAACCAAAATGACAACGCGACATGCGAAAACTACAAATAAAATTGATAGTAATTTGAAACTATTTTGTGATAATATTTCAGTTATTTCTAACAAATACTGTCTGATTGGAATTTAATAAGTTTAATTTTCTATTATTTGCAGCTATTGGGTGATTCACATAAAGAATATGAGAGGTACATTTTTGAATTCAGTATTAAAAATCAACTACGCTACAGGGGTAGTCTTGGTAAGTGTTATTTTTAAAACATGTCTGTAGTGATTTACTGTCGTTTAAGAAAGACGTTGTAGAAAACCACATCGCGTAAGATCGAGTGTTGTCCTCAGAAGGACAGTCTTTGTTTGTTCTCAGAAGAAACAGTTTGTTTGTTTTCCTCGTGAAAGATCATCGCAGTATTTCTACATCTTCATCTTCAAGCCTGAGGAATCTTCGTCGTCGTACTCCGGAGAGCGGAGACACGCTGCACTCGAAGTACATCGGAGCTACGACGACGTGTTCACTCCTCGACGGTCGCGCGCAGAAAAGGACGAAGGCAATGCCGCGTCTAGTTTGTAGAGACGCGAGCGAGAGATCAGAGGTTGCATAGCTCACGCATCCTCTCGCTCATTTAGAGCGAGAGCGCGGCGAACTGAACGAACGCGGCGAACGTTTTTTGTCCTCCGGAACCTCGCACTAGTTGCGCTTTGTTTATATTGTATATATTGGATCATTTTTGTAAATAAACTCTCTTCTTCTTCTTCTATACTCCATCAATTAGGGTGTTTCACTTACCTGCTACCAAATATCCTAAAGTGGTGACCCGTGAAGAACATCAACCTTGTGAAGATGACTCACACGCAGCTGAAGCCGGGTACTGAGCCTCAAGCTCCGCCACCAGCTCATCCACATCCATCCACCGTCGACACGCAATTTCTCATCGACGAGTTAAGAAGAATCCAGCAAGAATCGTCGAGCTACGCTCCGAAACAGACAGCAGCCATAGCAGTCGCACTCGCCGCGTTTCCGAACGAGAAACCGAAGAAGCAAGACCTCGCCCATGCCATACTGCCAACATCACCATCGCGATGGCATGTCCGCGAAGAACTGCACACACCTTGCAGCTTCAAACCCATACCAAAGCCGTCGGAAAACCTAACAGCAACGTTGGCTGCGGCGGAATCCGCAGTTTTGACTCATCACACCGCCTCTTCGTGACCGACAGGAAAACGAAGCTCACCTTTTTGGTCGACACTGGAGCCAACATCTCCGTGCTACCTAAAAGAAAAAGGCTCACGTGAACAACCGCTGCCATTTCAACTCTACGCCGCCAACAACACCGTCATACCTACATATGGTGAGAAGACACTCGATCTCGACCTCAGCCTCCGTAGATCGTTCCGATGGAAATTTATCATCGCCGACGTGTCGAAGCCGATTTTGGGTGCCGATTTCCTAAAATTCCACGAATTAATAGTCGACATTAAACACCGCAGACTCATCGACGGCAAGACGCACCTCGCAACAAACGCACAGATCTGCGCTGCACAAATACCTACCGTTCGCAGCATAGACGTGCAAGATGCGTACCACAACATCCTCGCCGAATTTCCTGGAGCCACTCGACTGACATCGATGAAATTATCGCCGAAACATCCAGTCGAACATTTCATCGAAACCACTGGCCCGCCCCTTCACTGTAGGCCACGCCCCATTGCACCGCATCGTTACGAACTCGTGAAAAAAGAATTCCAGAACATGATGCAACAAGGCCTATGCAGACCAAGCAAAAGCCCTGGGCATCACCTCTTCACGTCGTGCCGAAGAGAAATGGTGACTTACGCGTGTGTGGCGATTACCGAAGGCTCAACGCCATTACCAAGCCTGATCGGTATCCCATACCGCGCATACGCGATTTCACCTACCAACTCGCCGGGAAGCAAATTTTCTCCACTCTCGACCTCAATCGCGCATACCAGCAACTGCCAGTCAGCGAACAAGACGTGGAGAAGACCGCTATCATCACCCCATTCGGACTCTTCGAATTTCCGCGCATGTGCCCAGGTCTCAAGAACGCCGGCCAGACGTTCCAACGCTTTATTCACGAAGTACTGCGCGAACTTGACTTCGTATTCCCTTTCGTCGACGACCTACTTGTGGCATCAAACAACGAGGAAGAGCACCGAAAACACCTACGCACCGTACTACAGCGACTTGAAGAATACGGCATCACCATCAACCCGTCCAAGTGTGTTTTCGGCCAGCCTACCGTTAAATTCCTCGGTCATCAAGTCTCGGCGGAAGGAATACAACCACCTCAAGACAAGGTACAAGCGATCACCGATTTTCCGAAGCCGCAAACAGTGGAAGAGCTGCGACGTTTTCTCGGTATGATCATTTTTACCGCGAAAACATCAAAGACGCCGCCACCATTCAAGCGCCGCTAAATAAATACTACATAACGTCAAGAAACGCGACAAAACGCAGATCGACTGGACCGCCGAAGCAACGCAAGCGTATGAAGCGTGTAAAGACAGCATAAAACCGCCGCTTTACTCGCTCATCCGTCTCACCATGCGACACTTGCCATATTCTGCGATGCCAGCGACAAAACAGCCGGAGCCGCTCTCAATCAGTACGTAAACAACTCGTGGCAACCACTCGGATATTTTTCCAAGAAATTTACCGACGCTCAGACACGCTACAGTACCTACGACCGAGAGCTACTCGCTATCTACATGGCTGTCAAGCATTTCCGCAAGATGTTCGAGGGACGCGAAATAATCATTTTCACCGACCACAAGCCGATAACATTCGCCTACACAAAGACAAGTACAAACAGCGAATCACCGAGACGCACCCGCCAGCTACTTTTCATTAGCGAATTTACCACTGACATTCGTCACGTTAGTGGGTCGCAAAACGCTGCCGCGGACGCCTTATCACGCGTCGAAGCAATCACTTGTCCATCACCAATCGACTACAAGCAACTTGCAGAAGCTCAAGAGCGAGACAGCGATACCATACAAGCACTCACTCTACAGAGCAACCTATCCATCAAGCAAGTCACCCTGCCCGCGTCGAACATCAAAATATATTGCGAAACCTCAACTCCACATATACGTCCATACCTACCTGAAGAACACCGTCGCATCGCATTCAACGCAGTACATAACATCAGTCATCCCGGAATCAACACTACACGAAAATTAATTGCGCAACGCTACTTTTGGCCCTCAATGAACGCGGACATCGGCAAGTGGGCAAAAGTATGCGTACAGTGCCAACGCGCTAAAGTGCAGCGCCATACAACGAGTCGACCAGCGATTTTCCCGCCAACCGAGCGATTCGAGCACGTACACGTCGATATCGTTGGCCCGCTACCTACCGCGGCCAGCGGTCATCGCTACCTCGTCACAATGATCGATCGTGCAACAAGATGGCCCGAAGCATACCCACTGTGCGAAATCTCAGCTGAAGACGTCGCCAAAGCCGTCTACGAAGGCTGGATCTCCCGCTTCGGCTGCCCAGCAACAATAACAACCGACCAAGGACGCCAATTCGAAAGCCGAGTATTCGCATCTCTCTCTCGCTTACTCGGCATCGAAAAAACGCGCACAACGCCATACCATGCGCAGTGTAACGGCATCATTGAACGCTGGCACCGATTTTTGAAAGCCGCGTTAAAAGCAAGACTGCAGACCGCAAGAAGCTGGATCGACGAGCTACCTACAGTCCTACTCGGAGTACGCGCCGCGATGCGAAGTGACACCGGTGTAAGCGCAGCCCAACTCACCTACGGATGCAACGTACGCTTACCCGGTGATTTCTTATCACCGACCCGCGATGACGTCACACTAGACTCCGCCTACGTCGATCAGCTGCGCGACTCAATACGCAACCTAAGACCGATGCCGAAACAACCACACAGCAACACGAAACCGATATTCGTACACCGTGACCTGCAAACGTGTGAATACGTATACGTACGCATAGACGCCGTAAAGAAGCCGCTACAAGCACCTTACGACGGACCCTACCGCGTGCTGAAACGAGATAGCAAGATATTTACCCTGCAACTACCTAACCGGCAAACCAACATCTCTATAGACAGACTCAAACCTGCCTACACTATCGCCGAGCAAGATATACCTACAGCTACAACACCGACTATCTGCAACAAGCAAAATACATCGAGCACGAGCGAAAAACAACAACAAAACTAACAACGACCTGCAACAACAAAACAAACCTGCACAACAAACCAGAACCTGCAACAACAAAACCCAGGAAACGACAACCAACACCTACAACAACCGCAAGCAGAACCACTCGCCGAGGCCGCACTATCCGCCTGCCGGTACGCTTCGCTTGAAGGGGAACCCTGTAGGTGATTTGACGTCGTTTAAGAAGAGACGTTGTAGAGAAACCACGATCGCGTAAGATCGAGTGTGTCCTCAGAAGGACAGTTTTGTTTGTTCTCAGAAGAACAGTTTGTTTGTTTTCCTCGTGCAAGATCATCGCAGTATTTCTACATCTTCATCTTCAAGCCTCGAGGAATCTTCGTCGTCGTACTCCGGAGAGCGGAGACACGCTGCACTCGAAGTACATCGGAGCTACGACGACGTGTTCACTCCTCGACGGCGCGCGCAGAAAAGGACGAAGGCAATGCCGCGCCTAGTTTTGTAGAGACGCGAGCGAGAGATCCGAGCGTTGCATAGCTCACGCATCCTCTCGCTCATTTAGAGCGAGAGCGCGGCGAACTGAACGAACGCGGCGAACGTTTCTGTCCTCCGGGAACCTCGCACTAGTTGCGCTTTGTTTATATTGTATATATTGGATCATTTTTGTAAATAAACTTCTTCTTCTTCTTCTATACTCCAATCAATTAGGGTGTTTCACTTACCTGCTACCAAATATCCCTAAATGTCTGTTACTTACTTTACTGTGAGTTAGAATAAAACATGTTAATGATAACATACATTGTTTACAAGTATCTACATAGATTATGTGTGAGTAAATCTCTTATTTATATGTATATTGACTGTTGATAAAGATAAAAAAAAATCCAATTGACTCTAATCCGAAGAACCTGTATTTGCGAATGTAGCCCAGATTGATTAATAATAATAAAGATTGATGCCATGATTATTTTATTTTATTTTGGGAGGGTGGGGATTACTCCAGGAAGTTGTCAGCAACATGAAGGTTCTTTTAGGCTTCCTCCTAAAGTTGGGTAGTCACTACCAGGTATCTTGATTCACTTAGGTAATACTTGAGCTCTCTTTTCCAGTCCGGACAGTCCAGAAGGATGAAAGGAAGTATTATGAAACTCTGGTGCACAGCAGCATTCAGAGGCTTATGCTGTACCCTTACACCTGGCCGACATGATAGTAAAAGGTGAATATGAAATGACTTTTAATAATAATAATATAGTCTTTATTTCCCAAAATTTTACAAAACATTTAAAATCCAATATAAAAATTAAAAATAAAATGAACAAAATTAAATTCTACACTAAAATCATCACAAAATGTCTCTTATTTAGGTATGCCTTTTGGCAAAACCTCCTCCCAACTCCTTTCACTGCTATCTGTCTGCCACTATCCTTATCCATTGGGGTCCTATGGTCAACTACAATTCACCCTCCCTCTTTTTGCTTTGCGACATTGGCAATGCCTCGGCTCCTAGAGCCATCCCTTGGGTACCAAACTGTCACCTGCTTGCTCCATTTCTCCATTTAAGTTGGTCAATATGTGATAGGATATCTGTTAAAAGGCACAAGACAAATTGAATTTTACTAATCTTTAAACAGAAACAAGATGCATGTTATTGAAAATGGCATAAACTGTTCTAAACTTGTGAATTATTAAGCAAATAAATATTTTTGTATTTTTTTGTATTTGTATAAAATTCTCATTTTTGCATAGGTTTTCATCCACTGCCATGTACTTGAAGAATTTTCATAGCACATTAGAAGACATCCTTACTTATATTATAAAGGCGAAAGTATGTCTGTCTGCTACCTGTTCATGCTTAAATATATTATATTGTTCAAATTAAATGTGCCTTTGTGTAGAATCCTTTACATAGAAGCTCCAACAGGATGCCATTACTTGAACAGTGTCCATTTAACTATCACAAGTGTAAATATAGCTTCCAATTATCACACAAATGTACAAAACATTACTTTGTATATTGAAACTATATATTTTGGTGGATGTTCTTGGCTGCAAATAATCATGATGAGGGTTGCTGACTTGGTTGTGTGTGTATGGTGAATTGAATAACATGTTGAAAACCATAAAAATTAAAATTGGAAACTGTTTTAATGATTCATGGTTAATTATATTTGTTACGAAATATAAAAACCTGATGCGAGGGCAGCACTTCTATGTTTATATTGCAAATTTCTTTACACTTACTAATATGTACGTACCAGTCAGATTGACAACGGTGTCGGTGATGTTATTTAAAGCAATATTTTCTAATCCTTCAGATTTTTTTTTATGACAAATACTTTTATACATTGCGAATTATTTTCCTTCCAAAGCTACTTATAATCTTCGGCATTTTAACGCACGAAAAATCAAAATAACAATTTAAAATACGACGCGCAAACAACGTTAAACTTTGACAGCAATAGACAGATGACATTTGAATTTATTGTTAGGTACCAGTGCAAGAAATTCGTTCTATTGGTTTCCCGCAATATGGCGAGGTTTATTATAATTTTGGTCAGCCTTTAATAAAAATTGGCATGCAAAGTTGCTAAGTTTAGTAGTGAAGTGACTTCCATCCAATTATTATTTGCATTCAATATTTTCTCTTTTTTCTGTTTCAGGTTTAAGGATAACCCCTTTCATCTACTATGTAGAAGTGGTAGCATTGTTGATAGAGTTGGAGAAGAGCTATGACACCATGGCCAACTTCACAGCTGCAGATTGTGAGTTTGCTTTATTTGGCATGTCATAATCGTTGTCTTTCGGTTTAAAGATCTTTATTTCTTAAAAGAATAACAATAATTCACTTACTTGAGAAAGAAATATTACATGCATAAACTATAATCTAAGCTAGCGAGCGTAAACATTAATATAATCGCAAAATCATAAGTTTCAATTTGCCGGTAGGATTATAAAAGTACTCAAAACAAGTTCGACCGCTCTCTGCTTAGGAGCGCGATGCGCAGTGCGGTGTCTTACAATCTTTTATTTTATAAAGATGTACCAGCAAAAAAAACATAGTGAAGCCTCAACTGTAGCCAATATCCTGCTTTTTTCGCAAAATATAATGCCCAAATGTTTCATTTGCCAAACTTTTTTCTCTAATTATTTTCTTTTCTCTTCCATTTTCTTATGGTTTTATTAAAACACCGTAGATTAGATTAGGTTAGGTTTGTTCTTTTAAAGTTCGGAAAAAAATATGGTTTCCGAGAAAATCGTAAGTTGCGAAAATTAACAGTTTGGTGAATGAAACATTTGGGAATAATATTTATCGAAAAGACAGAACCCTGTAGCAAGTAGATTGCCGCCATCTTTGTGTTTGAATAAGCAGTTTGCCAGGCTTTACGAATTTCTGATCGCTGGCAATACTTAATGGCGGCTTTGCCCTTTTTTATCCAACTGCCAGGGTTATATTTTTTAAATTTAAACTAATTTTTTTTAGGTCTCCGGTTGTTAGGCATAGGCCGCAACGAGTATCTCGAGTTGGTGGCGAAGTCGCGGTCGCTCGGGCGCCGCGGGCGGGCTAAGGCCATCCGAGGCCTGCTGCCGCGCGTGCCGCTTAACATCCCCATGCAGCCCTGGTGGCGTGTCGAGCTCGGCTACGTCCTGGAGGCCGATGTTAAGGTGAGTGCGATGGGTGGGCGAGTTATACAGGGTGTCCCGTAAGTAGTACGACAAACAATGGTCATGTATCTACTACTCTATCTACTATCGAATCAACTGAATTATGACCCACTATGAAACCTATACCTATGTAGAAAAGTCATGGTGACATCGCATTGCTCAACAAGGAAATTCATTATGACAAATATTGATATTTGTAACACCTGTGTATGTTCCTGCGA
>NC_133498.1:10028285-10053609 GCF_025370935.1 Choristoneura fumiferana | reverse complement strand
TCCAGAACTCAGGAGGATAGATCATTTTAAGTATCGTAACTGCTCATCCGCTCTGCTGCTGACTGTACTTATAATGTTGTTGCCGTTAGTCTATTAGATGTTTCCTTGCGGCGGCTGAAGGTCGTAATCCTATACTAATAGCAGCCCACGCTAACAATACCTCGTATTATAGGGCAAACGTGCCTTTAGTTGATTAGACAGACAAGAAAACAATAACCTTACCATAAAAAAAACATTTCTGATACAACTTTTTTTTCGATTATTCCATAAAAATTTAATGAAAATTAAAAAAGTGGCCTGATAGAACTCTTCTTAATATATAAGTTAATGTGTCTACTCCAATAATTATTCGTTATAAACCTGTAGTTTCTTTAAAAACCATTAATAAACATTAATTAGTTTTTGAAGAACATAAAAGTCTATCACGAAATAATTATTGGAGTAGAGTTGACACATTAACTTATATATTAAGAACAGTTATATCAAAACCACATTACCATAAAAATTTCATTTTTAATACAAGCTTTTTTTGCTGACTGTACTTTTTGCTGACTGTACTTGCATTGTCACCCAAACTACATTAGCATACCAAATTCCAAGTCGATGCTATTAACCGTTGAAGGGTTCCGTCCTGCGGAGACGATCCTGGTCGGAATAACAGGATGTCACTACCAGATTATTGTATTGTCACCGCGATTACATAAGTTTCCAAATTTCAAGTCAATCTGATACTGGAAGTTGGTCAAATTTAACTTGAAAGATTTCATTACAGACAGACACAACGGTACCAAATAAAAACTTGTCTTTAGTTAGCTTGTCTTTGCACTATACAATGTGGAATAAATGTATGGGCCCTGGAAGGAAGCTGCCTTCTGAAGTTAGCTTTTTAATTCTTAAACTTGCAAGAAAAATCCTGCAAGTTGCATTACATTGCGGGGCCGTAAAGCCAACGAGTTCGTAGCGGTCAATCGAGCGCCGCAATGTAATGCAACTTGCACGATTTTTCTTGCAAGTCTAAACTCCGCTTTAAGTTAGTTCTTTAGTTAATAGTTAGCTAATTAACAACACTGTATTCAAAGATTTTCTAATATTCGCCTATCTCACCTGGGAATCGAACCAGCGAAAAATTAAAAAATAAATAATAATACATAATTATTACGTACACTACAATATTTAAGATACTTACCCTCCGTAGGGCAAAGCAACGGAACATCCTGTATAAGTTATTTATTGAATCGGGCGTTACTTTGCGGAGGTCCATATCAATGAACTAAAAGAACGAACGGATGAATGAATGATGCTTTGTGCTTATAACTTCTAAATTGCATTTTACCTTTTTATCAATATTCCCAGAACTCAAAACTTCTTGGCCTCAAAATACCTAAATTGCAGAACGCCTAATTTTGTTTTCTTACAAAACCGGAATCTTAATATGGCTGAATATCAAAATACCTTTGTCTCATAATACCTAAACTTCAAAATCACTTTCATGGCAAAACAACATATTCTTAAAACAACCAAAAGTTAAAATACCTATATTTGTATATTGAACAGGTACTATACTAAAAGTCAATAATTACATCAAATTTCTCAAACACCACCCGTGGAAAAAAATTAGGCATTTTTCCCTTTGGGTGTTTTCGGTTTGAGTTGTTTTAATATTTTGTCATTTCTGTCATTCGGTATTTGAATGAATTGTGCATGTGCATTTCAATCTTTAGGTATTTAGAGAACACGACATTTTAAGTCAAAGTCATAATGAATTTCGTTCATTTTAATACAAGAGACAATTTGACATTTTAGGTATTATGAGCCCATGGTATTAGTGAATAAGGTATTATGAAATTTAGTGGTATATGTCTCGCACATAAGAAAGTTATACGAAAAAGCATCGCAACAAACAAGTTGCCAACAACAGGAAATTCAACCCTTCCATTCATATTCTATTAATAAAAGAACTTTATTACAACGTAATGGACTCTATTGTTGTTTGATTGAGACATTATTAACCCCCTTCGGTGGCAGGGGTGGGTTGAGCAAGTCTTAAAGCGAGTCAACCCACGCGTAGTAGGGTTCCGTATTATATAAAATTTTAAGACCAATGAATTTAAAATGTGGGACACTAAAGAAGTGCAAAAACGCGGTTGACACTCGACACAACTAGACACTAAAAGGCAGACAGCTATCTCTCTCGACGAATTGCCATCGCCGTTCAATGAGGGAATGCTACCAGCCAGGGCATAATGGCAATGGCATAGAGGCCTTTTTACAAGCTTTTATTTAGTTTCACCTGTCCCGTTGTCTGTCTGTCTGTAATCAAATCTTGAAAGAAAGAAAGAAAGAAAGAAAATACATTTATTCGGAACAGTGACAGAATAATTACATAAAAGAAAGAGAAAAAAAACAGTGTTACTGTTCACGAAACGGACCCACCTCAGCATAATGCCGGCTCAAGAGCTGGCGCTGGTCTTCCGGTGGGGTGGTGCAAGTTAAATTAGACCAACTTCGAATAATTGAATTGACTTAAGATTTGGTATACTTATTACTTATGTAGATTGCGTGACAATATAATGATCTAGTAGTGACATCCTGGTAGTGCAGCCAGGATCGTCTCCGCAGGACGGAACTCTTCAACGGTTAATAGCATCGACTTGAAATTTGGTATGCAAATGTAGTTTGGGTGACAATGCAAGTACAGTCAGCAAAAAAAGCTTGTATTAAAAGTTTAATTTTTATGGTTAGGTTATTTTCTAATAGAAAGTAACGCCGGGGGGGGGGGGCTACTACGCAGTTCGTATCGTGCCGTCCCTCTCACTATCGTATTAAGTAATATAAACGTCAACGATACGATGGATACGATGTTTTAATTTTGCACTTCTTAGTACAGTCGAGTTCATAACTTGTGAGCTCTATATACTCTATATAGAGTCGTGTTCAGATATTTTTGATCAAATTTTGCTCACAAGTTATGAACTCGACTGTAGGGTAAACCATACAATAATTGGCCTGGCCACGGTACAGTAATTGCCCACTTGAATTAAATCAAAAATGTACAAAGAAAAGTGGCGATAAATCATAACAAATATCGTGCTAAATATAATAATCTAGTCTATTGTTGTTTCATATAAAAATCAAGTGGGCAATTACTGTAACGTGGTCAATTACTGTATGTTTACCCTATAAGGCCAGGAACTCGTTAGAGGTATTTTCATGCTCAAACCTTGTCAATGTTCTTTAAGAGCGTTTATACCTGCTGAGCTGCAATGTTGCCATTTTTTGCTAGTTTTTCTCGATTATTTCATAAAATTGATTAAAATTAAATATGTGGTTTTGATAGAACTGTTCTTAATATATAAGTTAATGTGTCAACTCTACTCCAATAATTATTTCGTGATAGACTTTTATGTTCTTCAAAAACTAATTAATGTTTATTATAATGGTTTTTAAAGAAACTACAGGTTTATAACGAATAATTATTGGAGTAGACACATTAACTTATATATTAAGAAGAGTTCTATCAGGCCACTTTTTTAATTTTTATTAAATTTTATGGAATAATCGAGAAAAACTAACAAAAATGCAACGTTGCCAGCTCAGCAGGTATTCACGCTCTTAACAGAAACTTTTTCAATCTTCATAAAATTAAAGCATGTATGTATGTATGTTAACTTCAAAGGCTCTAACGACTGACCTAATTAGGCATCTCTAATTGATTAGTGTTAAATGAATGAGCAATAATGAGCATGGAACTTTTGTAGATATACAGTTAGGTGGATATTGGCCCGCACGTAATGAAGGAAAGAAGGTATTTGTATTTGTTTCTTTCTCTATCTAAACGGCTGTCTGGGATCGCTTTTAAACGATAAGACCGCACGAACGAATTTTCGCAGACGGAGTCGCCGACAAAAGCTAGTACAGTCACCAGCACCAATATCTGACACAACAAGCTTGCATAAATACCTGATACGACTCTATTTCTGGGGCCGGAAGGACGTGTCAGATATTTTTGCACGCTCCGCTGTAGCAGATATTAATGCTGGTGACTGTACTTATTATAAATGCAAAAATTACTCTGTCTATCTCTTTATACTTAAACTGCTAAACCAATTTAGATGAAATCTGTCATGGAGATAGTTTGAGACCTTGAGAATATCCCGTGGGCGCGCGACAAACATTCCTCGCAGGCGATGTCGCGGCAAAAGCCGTGGTGGCCGAGTGGTTGGACCTATGGCCTCTCAAGCAGAGGATCGTGGGTTCAAACCCCGGCTTGCACCTCTGAATTTCCCGAAATTCATGTGCGGAATTACATTTGAAATTTACCACGAGCTTTACGGTGAAGGAAAACATCGTGAGCAAACCTGCACAAACCTGCGAAGCAATTCAATTGTGTGTGAAGTTCCCAATCCGCACTGGGCCCGCGTGGGAACTACTGCCCAAGCTCTCTCATTCTGAGAGGAGGCCTGTGCCCAGCAGTGGGACGTATATAGGCTGGGATTATGAAGTCGCGGCTCACAGCTAGGTATACATAAGCTATTAGGCCTTAAGGTTGACTCTCAGACGTACAAATTATCAAATAAAACGCGTTTAACTGGGAAAGGTCATTGATCTATCGAAACTAAACACACTATAATGATTATGGTCAAGCCAGAAACGGCGATGACATCATGATCATGAGCGAATTGGAGATCATTAAAATTTTTGGATTCTGTAACATCCGAGTGACAGAATGGAACCTTTTTTTGGGGTTGAGTTGCCTTCAGCGCCGCAGCCATTAAGCCCTTGCTTTTGTTTACTCGTTTTTTAGGGTTCCGTACCCAAAGAGTAAAAACGGAAACCCTATTACTAAGACTTCGCTGTCCGTCTATCCGTCTGTCACCAGGCTGTATCTCATGAACCGTGTTAGCTAGACAGTTGAAATTTTTACAGATTATGTATAACTGAGGCCGCTATAAAAACAAATACTAAAAACAGAATAAAATAAATATTTAAGGGGGGCTCCCATACAACAAACGTGATTTTTTTGCAGTTTTTGGCTAATGTCTAATGAATGTTGTATAGATGGTACGGAACCCGTCGTGCATAGGCGTATATAGAGGGGGGGCGGGTGGTCCGTGCCCATCCCAGTATGGTCTAGTGCCACCCCAGGGTGTTGGGCTACCGATTCTAAATTCTATAATACTGATATCTTCACACAAAAATACAGGCCAGGACCCCCTGAAAAATAACCCTAGATACGCCAATGCCTTCGTGCGCGAGTCCGACTCGCACTTGGACATTGCTTATTTAGGTTTTGGTTATTGCGTTTATGGCACTTTGCTTATTTAGGTTTTGGTCACTTGCATTTATGGCACATTACTTACTTAGGTTTTGGTCACTTGCGTTTATGGCACATTGCTTATTTAGGTTTTGGTCACTTGCATTTATGGCACATTACTTATTTAGGTTTTGGTCACCTGCGTTTATGTCACATTGCTTATTTAGGTTTTGGTCACTTGCATTTATGGCACATTACTTACTTAGGTTTTGGTCACTTGCGTTTATGGCACATTGCTTATTTAGGTTTTGGTCACTTGCATTTATGGCACATTACTTACTTAGGTTTTGGTCACCTGCGTTTATGGTACATTGCTTATTTATAATTTGGTCATTGCGTTTATGGCACATTGCTTATTTAGGTTTTGGTCATCTGCGTTTATGGCACATTGCTTATTTAGGTTTTGGTCACCTGCGTTTATGGCACATTGCTTATTATAATTTGGTCATCTGCGTTTATGGCACATTGCTTATTTAGGTTTGGTCACATGCGTTTATGGTACATTGCATATTTATAATTGGTCATCTGCGTTTATGGCACATTGCTTATTTAGGTTTCGGTCACTTGCGTTTATGGCACATTGCTTATTTATATTTTGGTCACCTGCGTTTATGGCACATTGCTTATTTATATTTTGGTCACCTGCGTTTATGGCACATTGCTTATTTAGGTTTTGGTCACTTTCGTTTATGGCACATTGCTTATTTAGGTTTTGGTCATCTGCGCTTATGGCACATTGCTTATTTAGGTTTTGGTCATCTGCGTTTATGGCACATTGCTTATAAAGCTATGGATATGTTCGTTTTTAGTATTATCCATACTAATTAATATTATAAATGTGAAAGTGTGTGTGTTTGTATGTTTGTCTTGTCCGTCTTTCATGTCGAAACGGAGCGACAGATTGACGTGATTTTTGGCGTAGAGATGGTTCATGGGCCAGAGTGTGACATAGGCTATTTTTTATTTTTCCCGAGGGAACAGCGCGCGATTACCGAATTAAAGCTAGTAAGTACGTAATTTGTTGTTGGTGAAACAACGCGACGCGAGTATTGACTTGAGCGTTTATTGGCCTCTTGCGTTCTTTGGTCGTATGCGTCGGAGGGTTTAGGAGCTGTTTAGTATACTATTAAACGGCTACTGTAATGTGGTCGAAACGTCGAGGTAAATATTACTAGTGTGTTTAGCGTGATAAGTCCTATTTGTGGTATGTTGAATAAAAAGATATTTGTTGTGTTCAGTTGGGTCAGACCATTAATGATAAGAATCATAATGACCTCCGAAACTCCTAACTAATGAGTAAGACAAGTCTTTATCTACACCCATATAGTAAACCCTTCATTATGCGTTCAAAACCATAGATAATGACCAGTATTACGACATTCCTCTCCCCCCTTCCCCCCTCGAAATCGATATCGTAATGAATATTACCGCCCAGAACCGGTGGCGCAGCTTCGTCTTCGGGCGCGGGAACTCGTGGGGCTCAATGGTTCTTGAACGCATGATAGAGGATTTAATATATGGATGTAGATAAAGTAACATATGCAACTGTATGTAATTAGGCGTTAAAACACTCGTGTTTTAATGACCCTTATTAAGTAACAGTTGCATAAACTACTATTCCTAAACTATACTTTATCTCGCTTGTTTTAGCAAGAAACACCTCTGCAAAGTATAACTACCTATTAATGTTATTGTTAAGACTGAAGTTATTATTATTATCTTATGTTTAAGGCACTGACATGTTTACTGTATTGGTGATTTCTCTTATTATAATATCTTCTATATATAAATTTACTGCATGACTGAATATATCTACAAGACATTTGTGTTTGTATGCCCTTGGGTGTAGCATTGTGATACAAGTCAATGATCACCATACTACTCATACCATCTCTATAATCTATGTTTGACAATAACTTGTTGTTGTGCATTTGTATTTATTAAATCAGGCATGACTTTGCAGAGCTCCAAATTAATGAACTATAAACAATTACATACTTCGCTCACCCGCAACCTTATGATAGCTACGTCCATGCAACAAATGTGTGTTCATGCAGTTCCTCCACCTCCACACTGTAAGAACACACATCACAAAAACCCAACTATTTCCACCACCTTTTGCTGACACGTTTCGAACTCAACCCGAGTTCATCCTCAGAGCAACACAGCCATTGATGACCGAATGGCCAAGTGGTTAGAGAACCTGACTACGAAGCTTGAGGTCCCGGGTTTGATTCCCGGCCGGGGCAGACATTTTTATAATTATAACACGAATGTTTGTTCTCAGGTCTTGGATGTATATGTATTTAAAAGGATAGGTCAATTGGTGTCAGGTGTCCCATGATATTTATTTATTTAAACACATACCCATTTGCTGCATAGAGTATAAAGCAGGGTTTCTCAAACTTATTACTCCACATACCCCTGTTAAAGTTTCTAGACGACAGCAAACCCCCCCCAAAGAAAGTAATAAAATTGACTGTTGGAGAAACTAAGTTTATTTTTATTTCAAACATCATCATAATATAGTGTATATTATTTATTTCAATAAAGGGTAACAAATATAGGTAAGAATCATCTTGCCAATGAAAATACAAACTGAAACAAACAACAACAAATAACAAACAAATAAGTAACAAATTTGGAGTTAAAAAATACAAAAAGACTGCAAAAACCAATCTTAATCATCTTGCCAGTCTTGCAGCCACCATCACGTAAACCTTGTCGCGAACCACCATTGAATAGCGAACCCCTAGGGGTTTGCATACCCCAGTTTGAGAAACCCTGGTATAGAGCATAGACAGAGCTATCATAAGGAAGTGGGTGACCAAAGTAATTGTTAATAATTCATTGTATTTATTTGTGTGAAATACCATTTTAATGGAACTTTTAGTAACTTATGTCACTATTGGTGAATCATGACTTCTTCCTTTTGATGTTTAACCAGCTGCTATTTATATTCATAAAGTTTAATTGGAAACTATAAAGCACTAGGCATACAATCCTAAATAACACCTGAATTTTCCAAAAAAAATATTATTACCCACAACCATGTTAAAGAGGTTTCCTAAAATAGTCAATTGTCTTCTAAATTATTTTAATAACAGCATGTTGTTATCCACTAGATCTCAAGTAAAACATATGTGTTTATAAACATTTTGAAACAGGCACAACACAAGTACCAAACACGTATTCTACGAGGTATACAAACAGAGCGTGACCATTATTTGGCGATGTTATGAGTGGCCCGTAGTAACTTATATTATACAGTTAGATAAGTAAGCGCGTATGAACGAAATCCGGTCAACTTATATTACACAACAGCAAACCCATTTAGAATCGAAAGCAGACAAACTGCTTGGAAAAAACCGCGTCACTACTCATCACGGAATACTTGAAGGCATTAGAACATCATTATAACTACTACTTCGACTCAATTTCCATCTAAACACATAAAAAAACCATGTCCTATTTATTTTAAAAGAGAAATAATGACAATATTATAAAGGTACTCACAGTGTATAAAGGTGTTGATGTTAAATGTGTCCTAATTTGTTTCCTTATGGTGTTACTTCATTACTTTTGCGTTAGTTTTCAGCTTATAATTAATTTAAACGGACTGCGAAATGACGGCCCTTTCGTTCAATAAAAACTTGACGTTTTTTTGACAGATCGCATGACGGTATGGTAGTAGCGGTATTGCCATGATCAGTTTTTTCAATACCACTTCGACGTACTCGTAGAACTTTTAATTCATCTGATTTTTGCACAAGAGCATTCTATATTATTGCAATTAATTAAAAAAAATCAAGGTACTTGAAGAGGCTGTTACGTTTATATGAAAATAATTTTATATTAACTAAGTCACACTTAGTTAATTTTTAAGGTGGGTACTTACAATATCCCATTACCATTATTTATTAAACTTAGCAACATTGTAAAACGTTCCATCACACGCTTGTAAAGTAATTTATAATTCATAACTTTAATTTTCAATACCAATATTTTTTCTATAAATAACGAGTATAAAAATAGACTACGTTAACTAAATACAATTTTTAAATTCTTTACATTTTAATTACCAAAACATCACCCTCTCGCGCAGTAAAGAAAAGAGTAATCATAGCATTGCATGACGTGACGTGAAATGAAACTCGGTCTTATTTACATTTTTCACTTTTCATTAGAGTTTGACAAAATAAGGAAATTCTTGTGCAAGATAGAGAATGGCAAGCAGTCCAACTAAGATGCAGATTCTAACGATCTACAAAACCTTATTAAGAGAGTCTCAAAACTTCACCAACTACAATTTCCGGTATGCCCCAATTCATATTTCATTTTTTTAAATTACATAACCTAATTTTCATGAATTCTTTTTTTTTGGAACATTTTGACTTCGTCTGTTAAAAATAACAATCCAATCAGAAAGATAATACCAAAAAGTTCTCGAAATATTTCATAAATTGGTCTACTTATACCTTGTTCATAAACATGTGAAATTTAGTCGTCATAATGACTTTTTTTTCTGTAGGTCTTACGCACTCCGCAGAATCAGAGATGCCTTTAAAGAAAACAAGACACTGTCAGATCCAAAGCAAATCAAGAAAGAGTATTTATATGCTAAAGAAAATCTTCCCATAATCAGACGTCAAGTAAGTATATTATTTTTTTTTATTTTTTTACATAAAATTAATCAGTATTTTTTACCCTTATCTTACCTAATAAAAAGTAAAAAAAAAGCAAAGAATGAACACCATACAGCCAAGTCTTCAATTTCCTGCTTTTAGTTACTTTTGGCTCAGTTGAAAAAAATCACCTGGTTTCTGGCCAAATTGAAAAAAAAAATCTTACCTAAATATAAGTTCACTCACAGACACTGTTTAAAGGTCAAATTCAAATTGTAAAATTCACAAACTTGGCAAATGATATTGACATGATACATGACATTATAAAAGAACACTTTTAATCTTCTTTTGCCAATATGCGACAATTAAAAACACTACTTACAGACTTTAAAAAAATATCATAATTTGTATACTTTTTTTATTATGAGAGGGAGGCAAACAAGCTAGCGGGTCATCTGATGAGAAATGATCACCACTGCCCATAAGTACCAACAATGCATGTTGCAGATGTTTATGGGCGGTGGTGATCTCTTACCATCAGGAGACCCACTTGCTCGTTTGCCACCCAGTCGAATAATAAAATAAAAATACTTTTACACTGTTTTATTGTGCATACTTAATTATCCTTTAAAGAGAAATTAGTTTCAATTCACCTGCATAAAGTTCAAGGTAACAGGCATTGTAAATAATAGTATATAAAACTTTGAAAAATTGAACTTTAAACATGATTTGTAGTTTTTGGTACAATAATAATGCAGCTTTTTGCTTGACTTGGCGGGGCCACTGCCGTGCCTCCTGATTAAGCCCTTTATTCGGAAATGAGTTTTACATTTACATAAAAAAAGTTTTTTTTTTCATAAATATCTCAAAAAGACTGCCCATTGGCATATACCTCCTTGTTCTTAGTAAACCAGCCTCAAAAGAAGGAGTTTCTGAATTGTATTATTTTTTGTTTGTTACCTTAGAACTGTGTCTTTTATGAACTAATCTGTACATTTTTGGATAAATACCTAATAGAGGATGAATTTTGGTTTTAAAATCAATCAGTTTATTAAATTGTTTCTAATCTATTTATTCCTTGTCTTTCAGGTGGCCGTCGGTGACATGTATCAGACAGAAAAGCTTGTGATAGAAAATATGCGGTAAAACCTAGTAATTCATAAACCAGTGTAATGTAAAGTAAATTAAGTACCTTTAATAACCGGTCAGACACATGTATACTTTGCTGCTGTCAGGTGTCATTGGCAGTAATGGTTGCTAACCTAAAGCAACCAGTTGCCATTAAACAAAAAGTTGAAGTTGAAGTATTTACTGACAGGTAGCTTAGAACCAGAGACTAGGAGCAAATCTCCAGTTTTATTAAATAAATTCAAGTCTAATTAAAATAAAATTATTCAGAACATACTGTTGGGTCATTCACTTTATAGTGTACTAGCTTTTGTCCGCGGCTTCGCCCGCGTGGAATTCCGTTATCGCGCGCTGTCCCCTCTGGAACTGTGCATTTTCCAGGGATAAAAAGTAGCCTATGTCACTCTCTGGCCCATAAACTATCTCTATGCCAAAAATCACGTCGATCCGTCGCTCCGTTTCGACGTGAAAGACGGACAAACTTACACACAAACACTTTCGCATTTATAATATTAGTATGGTGGATGTTAGAAAAATATGCAATGCCTCGCGTACTTTATAAAGGACTAATTAACGCTAATAATAACGGCTGAATGGGCATGTATCGGAATATTGAAATATCTATGGTTAATATATCAACGGTCAAAATATCGAACCTAACTTAACCTACTTTCTATATTTTGACGGTCGACTTTTTAACTTTAGATATAATCATTTCCGATATCAGATACGTCCCCGGTCGAATGTACTTGTGAACCACGTCTAAGGCGCAAGTAAAAAAGTCTGTTAAAAAAGCTAGGCCCCAAGAGTTTATGTAACATATACCATGCTTAGGAGATGAGCTATGAAGAAACAACTTTTAGTGGGTTTGTACCTCAGAAAATCATACTCTTAATAAGTAACTCAGATGTTACCATGGCTACAAGATACAGTAAAAGTTGATTGACCCTGTTACCTCTTTTTTTTTATCCTGTTAAATGAAATGAATGAAAATTTTGCTTGACCTATAAACAATACTTTGCTCACCCGTGACCTTATGACAGCTGTCTATGCAACAAATGTATGTTCAAGCAGTACCTCCACTTCCACGCTGTCAGAACATACACACACTAACCCAACTCACCACCACCACTGCTGACACGTTTCGAACACAACCAGAGTTCAAGCTGTTGTAGTTGATGTTTATAGTTTAATGATAGTGACCTACGCAAAGTAACGCCTGATTCAATTAATTATTTAGTTACATACGTAAATTGCAAGTTAAGAAAAGCTTGTGGTTGTGAAACAGCTTTTAGCTTGTTCATCATCATCCCAGCCTATACACGTCCCACTGCTGGGCACAGGCCTCCTCTCAGAACAAGAGGGCTTGGGCCGTAGTTCCCACGCGGGCCCAGTGCGGATTGGGAACTTCACACGCACCATTGAATTGCTTCGCAGGTTTGTGCAGGTTTCCTCACGATGTTTTCCTTCACCGCAAAGCTCGTGGTAAATTTCAAATGTAATTCCGCACATGAATTTCGAAAAATTCAGAGGTGCGAGCCGGGGTTTGAACCCACGACCCTCTGCTTGAGAGGCGATAGGTCAAACCATTAGGCCACCACGGCTGTCATTGTAGTTAGCTTGTTGTTGTAGTTTTATGTTGTTGTTGTAACATTTTATAAATCCGTGTTTCTAGGCTATTGTTTTAAAAACATATTGTATGTTACTGTTTTTGTATTTAATACTAAAGGACACTGTATTCACTGCATTTCATAGTAAGTTATGTTTGAATTAAGTCTGTTTGTAAATGTAAATAATGAAGAATAAAGGCATTTAAATAGTTATATATATTTTTATCTGCAAAAACCTAGGCATAACCATACTTCCCCGCAGCTATTCTTAACCCCCGCCATAAAAAGAGGGGTGTTAGCCAATCTCTCTGTCTGTCTGTGGCGTCGTAGCTCTCAAACGGATGGACCGATTTAGATGCGTTTTTTAACGTGAAAACAAGTTTACTTGACACGGTTCTTAGCTATGTTGTATAAAAATCGGTTCAGCCGTTTTTGAGACACTTATTTAACTTTGTAATGACATGGTCGACGTTTTCAACTTTTCTTAGATAGAGGGTGAAAAAAAAAACTACAGTAGCTACTATTTAAATAAACTTTATTACTTACAATTCAATAAATAGCATAGATTTTACTAACTCAAACAGTATCTGTGGCTTTGTAAGCGATGTAAGTTTATTATGAAAAAATAAGTAGATACTCATTTTGTTAATGGTACAGTCAACGTCATAAATAAGTGACCATTTCTGTACCTTGTCGCTTTCAGTCTTTATACAAATTCGTATGGCTTTTCAAACATGACGTTAAAGTGACAAGGTACAAAAGTGATCACTTATTTATGACGTTGACTGTACTCGATTATTTTGTCATCAGAGCTCTAATACATGCACAAAGTTTCATAATAATCAGACCATTAGAGAAGGGTTAAAATGGAGTTGATTTTTTTTACGCTGTTAGTTAAAAGTCATGATAATTTTTGGCCCTGTTACAGCACTCGTTAATTAGTTCCTATTATTTTATGTCTCTTTCTATTCGAACAATACAAACAGAGACGACATTACGTAAAACATGCGAGATAATAGGCACTTAAAGCCGAGTTTAGACTTGCAAGAAAAATTGTGCAAGTTGCATTACATTGCGCGCTCGATTGACCACTACAAACTCGTTGGCTTTACGGCCTCGCAATGTAATGCAACTTGCACGATTTTTCTTGCAAGTCTAAACTCGGCTTAAGAGTGGTGAAGCAGGGGCGACTATTGACAAGATTTCATTTTTATAACACCTGTAAATTACTACAGGAATCGAAAGAGTTTTGCCTCCTGAACATGGGAAAATATTTATTATAATTGATTTCTCCATATTTAAAAAAATACAAAAAAATTAAAAAATATGGCTGAATTTGCCAACACTACGACGGAATAGATATGTTTCCGTTGCCTTTTTCATCAGAAAAAGGAGTTGTTATAATTTTGACAACGTCTCTATGCAACGTCTACGTCAGATTTACGTGATCTTTTTTTTAAAAGACTAGACAAAAGTAATGGATCTATTGTGTCGTAGTTTTGGAGTTATGCCCTTTTAGAATAAGCACATATTAAAAAAAAAAACGTACATTAATATTATTAATTAGTACAGGAATCATCATCATCATCATTATAGTTGTAGCGAAATTTTAAAAATATCAGCGTTTTTCTCTTTCCAAACAGAATAAAGACAGCGAATCAAATTATAGTCTTAGAAATATGAAATCTTGTCAATTTTGAAAATCGAAGTTTGTATCTACCGTCTTGATCATACTGTAAGCGTGAGCGGAACGGCACGATACAAAATTTGAATTTTGAACCTCTTAATAAAAGGCCAGTCACCTTATTGTCTAATGCATTCACAATCAATTCCACCATTTCTTTCTCCCGTACGGTGTAGGATAAGGCTGCGGCTCCACCGAGGCGGAGACGAGACGTGTAGAGATCGACCAATCATATTAGTTGAATCCAAATCACCACTCCGCCTCATTATCATCAGATAGCTGCGCTGGTAGTTTTAAAAAATACATACATACATACATATCATGGGAAAATGACGTGTAAAAGTGCCCATTGCAGCCTATTTACTGAATAAATCATTTGAATTTAGATGTGTATGGATTGGTCGATACCTACACGTCTCGCCTCCGCTAAGCGCGTCTCGTCTCCGCCTCAGTGGAGCCGCAGCTTTAGGATAGAAAGAGATAGGGAATGCGAGCGCCAGGGCGTTAGACAATTCGTGCACAGGTCGCGTGTTCAAAATGGAAGGTTCTTAAATTAATCTAATATTTGATCAAATAAGCTAGGTACATTTTCCTGGTTGTAGCGAAGCTGCTTTGCCTCATACGCCTCTTTTTTCTGATTTCGCTTACAAACGTAGAGTTTAAAATGACAATGCCATTTATCAAAAAAATACTTAATATAAATTATTGCACTTAGCCATTCTAATATCTACTTCACTTAATGACAGCAACACTACAGTATTAGAAAACAGCTCAGTTACTAATAGGTATTTTAATTTAAAAGTGACTGAAGAAGCCAGCTCACGCATATTTTAACTAAAAAAGTGAGTGAAACTAGCTCAGTCATGCATATTTTAATTTTGAAAGTGACTGAAACTAGCTCAGTCATGCATATTTTAATTTTGAAAGTGACTGAAACTAGCTCAGTCATGCATATTTTAATTTTGAAAGTGACTGAAACTAGCTCAGTCATGCATATTTTAATTTTAAAAAGTGACTGAAACTAGCTCAGTCACGCATATTTTAATTTAAAAGTGACTGAAACTAGCTCAGTCATGCATATTTTAGTTTTGAAAGTGACTGAAACTAGCTCAGTCATGCATATTTTAATTTTAAAAGTGACTGAAACTAGCTCAGTCATGCATATTTTAATTTTAAAAGTGACTGAAACTAGCTCAGTCATGCATATTTTAATTTTGAAAGTGACTGAAACTAGCTCAGTCACGCATATTTTAATTATAATAATTCAAGCCAAAATGTTACTTGAAATGCATATCTAAGCTGACAATCTTGAATACTGTGGTATTGGTATCATACAGGTCTCTGACTAGCTCAGACATTGGGAAACGAAACTAGTTTTAAAGGTAAGTTAGCTGGTGACATTATTTGATTGATTTGATACACTTCATCTACTCGGTTCTTGTACTATGAAAAATGTATAGGTATCTTATTTTTTACATCTTAGAGCTGGTTCACACTAGCGTTTTTCCGCCGGGAAACCGCCAGCGAAAACGCTAGTGTGAATAAGCTAAGCTAGAAACACACTGACGTCGGAGCCGGAGCTTCGCGGCGCGGAGGCGGTGCCAGTTGTAATATTCGAGCTAACGTGAAAGAGCTTATTTCTAAACGCTGTTCACGCTGTTCTAAAGAAGTTAAGGTGACTCTTTTTAAAGCTACTGCACAAACTTTTACACGAGCAGCCTGTGGGTGAAATACACACAAGCAGTACAGCGCGCTGCGCGTACAGTATAACAACGCGTTCAGGATGCTGATGGGGCTGCCGCGTCCTGCAGTGCGTCGGGGATGTTCGCGGAGACTCGAGTAGATTGTTTTACATACTACTGCTTGTTCAGGATGCTGATGAGGCTGCCGCGATTCTGCAGTGCGTCGGGGACTCGGGGATGTTCGCGGAGGCTCGAGTAGATTGCTTTTACACTACGATGCGTAAACGATGTGCATCCCTGGTGCGCAGAGTTCGTGCCAGTACCAACAGCATCCTGAGCGTGGTGGCGAATAGGTTGGACTGTCCGTACATGAATCGCTGTTGTCAGCTTCATGTGCGAGGCGCTGTCTAATGGAGTACCAATTACATACCATTACGTACATAATAGTATTATGTTTTAATTTAATTTAATTTGTTAAACTCGTTAACCTAACCTAACCTTATGGCATGTTAAATTAAATACTAACAATTTGATCCAAGTTGGTCGAAATAAATCTATTATTATTATTTCCCGCGCGGTATTCTATGTGCCCTCTTTCATGGTAGCTCGAATATTACAACCGGTACCGCCTCCGCGCCGCGCCGCCCCGCCACCGCTCTCTGTGTGTCTCAAGCTTTAATTCTTGCTTGTAGATAGACAGCCAATACCGTCTTTTCCATTGCGATCAAATAAGAATGAGGGTTTCGTTACAGGCGATATATCCCTAGATGGCGCCGGTGTCGAGAAGTCCATTTGACGTTCCAGTCTTGCTGCGATTGGCTCATTTATTGAACCATTCACAAACGTGACGCAAACGTCAAAGTTGTCAAATGAACCTTACGATTCTAGCGCCAGTGAGGGTTTTCACAGAGGCGAAATGTCGCTAGATGGCGTTAGTATCGTGAAGTCTGTTTGACGTTTGACGTTTGCTTGCGATTGGCTCATTTAGTTATTTAACCAATCACGAGCAAACGTCAAACGACTCTCACGATACTAACGCCATCTAGCGATATTTCGCCTCTGTCAAAACCCTCATTAGTCTGTGTCAAAATACCCTCATTACGAGATCTTTACTAGCTACCTCACACATCTTTAGGGCCATAACCTAACACAGATAAGTGAGGGAATGCCTCACAGCTTCCTTAAAACATTCTTAAGAAGCTCGTCGTTTTCGATACGTTCTTCTATACTATTTAGATTATTAACTAAAATAACAGCCGAATCGTATTTAGCGAGCCACGCAGCGGCAGAGTGAATCAGAAATCTGAAAAAAATAATACACGATGACTACCTATATTGACCACTACCTAAGTTAGGGTGAAGCCAGACGAGCACAATTTTTGGGACTCGCGAGTCACGGTAATATCGTTTGCGTAATTTTATTTTAATACAATCTGTCTGTACAACTCATTTTGAGTCACCGTGTGGCAGAAACTGGACTTTTGTATAAAACCGAATGCAGCATAATGAGGGCTATCGCGTACGAATTCGCCTCTAGAGGCGCTAGTGTAGCGTGAGGTCTCCGAAATGTCACATGTCATAGTTTTTCGGTGAGCTACGCGGGTTTAGTTATAATTAGAATAATTTTGTGAATATTTTGCATTACCTGAAATTAATTATGGCAATTATGCGTTACGGGGCAATGAATGTCTGTGTTTTGAGACCTTCGATCATCAAAGTTTGAGACGGTTTTGTCTTTCGGAAACTTCTGTCCTCCCTTTTTTTACGAACAATAAACGGGACTACGCAACACTGTGGTTGCTCGATATTTTTATGGTACGGTTTTAAGGTGTATTAAATTTTTGTAATGATATTCTGATTTATAATAAACAGTTTTTTTTTTAAATATGATTTTAATCTAAACTTTGTTTTCACGCCTGTAATAACAGACTTTGAAAGCCACACTTAAAAACCTCACGCAACAGTGGCGTCATCTAGAAGGACAAAAAAACAATAGCCCTCATTAACGCAACCGAAAATACGTGACTCAAAAAAATCGCTCGTCTGGCTTCAACCTAAAATCTGTTTGCTGAACTAACGAATAAAAAAATGTGGGGCCATACATATTTTAATATTTTGTTAGTTAAAGAAGTCAGAAACAATGCAAAGAAAAAAAAACATCAGACTTGCTCGTCAGTAATGTTATTTAGGGAGTGCCGAGATCTTGCACCAATTTTGCAAGATTAATCTCCGGCGTCGGGCTTCTAACAGACTCTCGTTAGTAATCCCCTTCTTACGCCCCTTAATGCACAATGTACTATTGACCCAAAGATATTTTGACTTTGACTTTGAAATGGTTAGATATATTGCCAAATTACCTGACTAGTCACTTGTTGACCCCACTATCTTCCAGAGACACAACATTCCTATCAATCTCTATGGAGCTTATCTTGTTAAACCGTTTCTTCTCATCCTTATGGTGTTTCTTGTGCCCACGTTTCGACTTCTTCTTCTTGTGCGTGTGCTTCTTGTGTTTGGGGTCGGTGTCATCCAGGTCCATGGGTACGCGAGGGTTGGAATTGCGTCTGGCGTCTGTGTTTACTGGTGCCATGTAGGTCGCTGCCGGTTCCTGGAATTCAAAGATAAAAATCATGGGAACAGTTCACACCAATTACCTAGTCCCAAAGCAAAGCAGACGACGACAACTCAACCCGACTGAGTGTTAAGGTCCTACCCAGATCTCGGTTACAAATCGGGCCGAGATCTCGCTCTCGGTCTCGGCCCAAAACAGCCAAGTTTCTCGGCCGCGACCGAGACTCCGCGGCGGCACTCAATTTAAATATTGGCGCACGATTTACCGCGGTTACACTAGCTTTCCTTGGGATTTTGATTGGTCGCCTCGCCCGGGCTCGTGCGTCTGGTACCTACTTGCAACTTACTGACTCCCGCTAACAAGAGTAACAAGCGAAACGCTAATACTTTTGAGTAGGCATTCCTCGCCATATAAAATATTACGCCCTACAGCCAACAAATTACCTTATTTTTTGTGTCTCGGTCTCGGTCTCGGCCGAGATTAAAAAGCAGTCTCGGTCGAACCTTACTGAGTGTCTTGCCGTTTCTTCTCAGTCGGGACTAACGTAGACTCTCCGAAACGATGTAGCATAAAAATTCCGATTGCTTGCATAACTCTCATGCCGTAAATGCTGATGCTGTAAAAGCCATTCGAGGCTAACTGCATCACAGCCAAATCCAACCCGGAACATCAAGCTTTGTAGTCAGGTTCACTAAACTACTATTTTTTTATATACCTAAGAAGGGGCAGACGAACATGCGGGTCAGCTGATGGGAAGCAATCACTGCCGCCCATGGACACCTTCCAACACGAGGGGTATTACAGGTGTGTTTGAGGGACTCATAGGCTCGTTTTTAAAGATCCTTAAGCTACCAGACGATCAGATGGCCTAGTGGTTAGAGAACCTGACTACGAAGCTTGAGGTTTATTAAGCTGTACTGCTCCGGAAACACTGTCCCAAGAAGCTGGTTACATATTTTAGACGGCTATTTTATACTATAAGGCTATCCCTACGTTACAGGTGACCTAGACTAAAATATCAACTCAGTTGACCCAAAACAGTACGTATAAACGCTCCTCAGTGAATCATCCTGCCGGTGGAGAAAATCAATTCTTCTGTAGCCTCTTTAACGTACCTTAGGCCCTCCAGCCCTTCTGACCACGTTGTTGCTGGCGTCACTAAAGTACCCGTTCAAGTTGGTGTCCTCGATGAAGACAGGAGGCTCCGTGGTGCTGTCCACGGGGTGCAGGTACTTGCTGCCGCGATTGTGGAACCTGCTAACAAAGCAAAAGTCATTTTTTTTAACTATATAGGAAGCTACCCTACCCTTAGGCTGCGTTTCGACCGCAAGACCGGAAGATGTGCGATGTTTTTCATGAAGCAATAGAAATGCTTCATTTCCTCACTCCGCTCAGCTGTTTCCACTAGAGCTGTGGCTGTTCTATTGGTTCATGAAAAACACATTCCTCACAACACATGCTGACACATCTCTGGTGGAAACGCAGCCTTAAGCCTAATTGTAAATAGAAAGATATAGATTTTGCATGCCGAAAGATAGTCTAGCAAACCTATGTTTTTGAAAGACATCCATATCCAGCGATACTCCACATTTTGAGTTTAGACAAAAAACTATCCTCACTTTACTTAGGTATAGGTTGTATCCCAAAAATAGTTATTTATGCAACAGTATCGTAATAGGGGTCCTTAAAACACGAGTGTGGTTTTATGAAACGAGGCGTAGCCGAGTTTCATAATAGGGTCACTCTCGTGTTTTAAGGCCTAATTACGTACAGTTGCATCCAATATTGTTATCTAGATCCATATATTAAATCCTGTATCATGTGTTCCGCGAGCCATTGAGAATGACCTGCATTAACTCAACTAGGTAGGTATGTCTGGTCTGCCATGGGTCTGCCCCACGAGCTGCGCCCGCGACGACATGCTGCTGCTCGTGCGCACAGATATCTGTATCGTAATGACCATTACGATACAGCCGTGTTCATAATAGAATCCAATATCGTAATGCTGGTCATTATCTATGGTTTTTGAACGCATAATGGAGGATTTACTATATGGGTATAGATAAAAAATATTATTCTTAATTTTATAATAAGTACCACTTTATCGACGTGGTTGTATATAATAGATAAGTACTCTAGCTTCTAGCTTTCTAGCACTAGATATTTAGAACCAACCGTGAGACTCACTCATATTAAATGATATTGTACCGGATAACTAACGTCTTAAATGAGTTGTGTTGCTCCCAGGAAGAAGGGCTATGAATTAGCCCGAAACATGTCGAGCCAAACTCGATTTAAGACGTGAGTTATCCGTTACAATATCATTTAATACTAGAAACTAGACTTCTACAGACGGATGTGACGAAACTATACCTACTAAGGGTTCCCGAATGAATTTTAAAACGCCCTTGTATGTGATACCTAGCACAAGAGATATACCTCTGCAGGCGGATGTTATACCTATAACTACGGAACCCTAATATCCAGAATCTTCACCTAGTTACTGAATGGCCCTTACCTTTGACCGCCATACGCGATTATGATTGCGTGTGGTGGATGGTACGTCGTGGTCTCTCTGTAAAACAATGTTGGCTACAGAACGATAAGAAAGAGTAGGCAATACTTTTTAATTTTTTCCTAATAAAATTTTCGATCACTAGCCAATGAAAATGTGCAAGTAACCCAGGTAATGAGAGAAATCTTTGAACCCTGGAAATCTGACAGGCTCGAGAACATACTCCGAAGCCCCCCGGGAGATCCCGGGTTCGATCCCAGTCGAGGCAGATGTTTGTTTGAAAATATGTAGGTAGGCAGTTTGTTTCCGAATAATTGGGTGTATGTATAATATGCATTTAAGCAGTATCTAATCTATGTATGTATTGAAGAATATGTATCCGTTATTTCGCACCGATAACACAAGCTTTGCTTACTTTGGTACTAGGTCAATTGGTGTCCAGTGATAATTAAGTATTTTATTTATCTAACTTTGGGGTTACAAGACTGAAGACAAGAATCCAAGAAATGGTGCAGGGTTTATAGCACACTTAAGTCGCTGACTTTAGTATGGTATGGTTTGGTTTAATGGTAAAACTAACGGCAAAGAGCAGGCCAGATTCTCGTAATGTAGCCCAAAAAATCAATTGGAATATAGTTTTTTGGATATGTAGTTGGATGGGACACGGTGGACAGACCTCATCAAATCTGTGACGCACTCTAATATAAACGATTGCTCCCACTCTGCCAGACATCGGGCTACTTGGCGACGCGTCGCGACAGCAGCAGTGGCACAGGAATCGATCGACCAAAGCATGACCACGACCACTCTGTCAAGAGTGAACGACTCAGAAGAGGAGTTGGATGGGAACTGAGAGATGTTGAATGTATAACGTTTGCCATCAGTGCGATTGGATGTCTTATTTTCTATGCGGCGCCGCGGGGAGTGCTACCGAAATATGAAAAAAAACTTCCGATAAGATCTAAACTAGTCGGACAATTCTGGATTATAATCATGAGTTGAACCGTTTAGTTTAGTAATTTCATCTTATTTTCGTTTGAGTAACAGCTGCCTCCTGTGATTTTCTCGAAGCAAAATAGACCATGTTACGTATTATTATTTGAAAGACAAAAATGATGGCGGTGACCCTTTCTGCACAAAACAAATAGGAAGAAAACGATTGAAGGCTTTTGCCTATACCAAAAATTTGGAGAAATGGAAGAAAGAAGAAAAGTATATACGGGAAACAATGAAATATCAAACGAAATGATGTCAAGAATGCGACAGATACAAACATTGTTCAATGACTACTCTTTATATCGATCTGTAGGTATGTTTTTTGCACTTAACAGTTTCAAATTAGTCTAGATCCCCTAGATATGGCTAATAGCGTAAACGCTATCCAACACTCTCGCATTAAACATAAGCCTTGGTATCGCGTGAACTTTTACAAGCTATTTTGTAATAAATCTGGAATAATAGGGTAGTTGGGTGAGAATGGCTGGTCTTTGTTATTATCTCCCGTTATTAAATGCGTCCGATATTCTGACGCGTCACGGCAGACGCCAGGCAAATATTAAAATAAGAGTGGTTTCGAACTACCTCCTTTTCGAACGCAATCCGCATCGCACGCAGCGAGCTATATATCACAGTGGTCCACTTGCCGTTCGCGCGTGGCAACCTCGCGAGTGAGACGATCTGGGTACGCTACGGAGTTGATGTAGTGAGCGCATGCCCATACAAATCCATGTAAAGAGTACCAATCGCTCGCGGCGAGGCGGTGCGGGTCGGGTGCCGCGTGGTTCTAATGAGCTGTGACCATTATTTTATTTTTTGTCTAGCGTCCGCCGTGACGCGTCGGAATAGTACACAGTAACTGCTGGGCTACTCCGAAACACGAAACTCGAAGTTCGTGTCGTGCGGTCCCTCTGACACTTACACTGTTTGATACGAGAGCGAGAGGGACCGCACGACACCACTTCGAGTTACGAGTTCGTAAGTAGCCTTGCTGTACCCTAGCACAGAATATATATAATAGTACTGGCATACAGAATGGACCGCTCCGCCCCCACCTGATTCGAGTTACCCCACCCCTCAAGCGCAGATTGTAGGAAAACCGGAGGAAAGCAGTCGGGCGCGCAACGCAATGTATGTCGGCCGCACCGTCGCACGGCACTAAGTTCGGGAGCAATAACTTTGCGAAATGGTGATATACTGTGCATTGTATGGGTGTTTGTCAACAGCCAAAGATAAGAAAAGGAGTTTTTTTTTGATTTCCGGAAGGACGAAAAAGGTAGGTAAGGTACCTAACCAACTTTAATTAGCAACATGTACAAATGTAGTAACTGGGGAAAAAAACCAATACCTAGGTTTAAAAGTTTGTACCTATAATGTATAAATAAGACGTCTTATATTAGCCGGTAGGTATTTGTAAAAAATGATTTATTAATTATTTCCTATCAATAGAACAATATCTTATCTACAATCACTATACTAATTATATAACAAATTGTCTTTACAAAATAAACTAGGTATACACTCATTCACTTGTTTTTAAACACTTAACACGTTCGCGCGTACGCCCAAAATTTTCGGTCAATGCGATATCGCACAACTTTTTCCATACAATGAGACGTCACGTCATTACAAGTTGAGCTTTCACTGTATACAGAAATAATTAAGCGTTACGGCGCATGCGGAATTAATCGTCACCGTTTATAGACGTTCTACCGTACAACTGATATGTAAATTATACATATTCTTAACAACGTCATATCACGACAATATTATCGAATCGTCAAATGACGTTGTGTCACATAGTGACGTAACATAATACTACAATAACGTAGCAACGTCATATTACGGCAACATGATCGAAACGTCAATTGACGTAGTGTCACAATGCGATGTAACGTTATACTAAAAGAATAAAGCAACGTCATATTACGGCAACAAGACCGAACCGTTAAATGACGTTGTGTCACAAAATCATGCTACATTATAAAATAAGAATATATCAACGTCACATTACGGCAGCCATATCATACTGGCAAATGGCTTTTTCTTGTTTTAGATGGATAAAAAACTGCAAGCTCGTAATAAATGCTTCTATGCATGTCTTCGAGGAAGTTCAATCATCTCGAGAAAACATTACATGCCCCTATATATTGATGACGGTAGTTTGGATCAGGTACAGACTACAGCCCAGGAGGGAGAAGAAGGTTCCAGCGCAAGCAGCGTTAGTAACGTCTCCGTAGGTGCACCAATCACAGCAACGTCTTTCCAGCAAGTCGGCCACAAACTATATACCAAAGCAGCGAAGTCTCTGACTCGGCTAGTGTTATAGATCAGACTGTATATGCATCTTCCAGTTCGGACAGTATTTTTGACAATCGTTTGGCACTAAAGCCTAACAAGTATCAAAATAAACAATAGTCCAAGAAGCCAAGGCCAAGACATGACGTACTCGGGAAGTGTGATGATGATACACTAACTATATCGGTATCATCTGAGATTTTAGATAGTCTTATATAGGAATTGACTTTACCTCAGAGATTATCTCACTACCACAAGACCCGGCTGAACTACAACCAGACATAAGTTATAGATTTGGAAAAAGCTCTTACACAATAACTTTGCTACCTGAACAGGAATCAAACTGAAAATACCCTAACAGCGTCATTTTTACTCCTTGAACAAGAACCAAGCTCGGAAATTATTGATGATAGTGAGGTTTCACATCCAACACCGCCATATCCTGGAAATAAAGAGTAACCAACCAACTCTCTAATTTTTATCATCGGGAGATCATCCTAGACATCTTCTTTTACTAGATACTGCAGCATCATGCTCTCAGCAACCGGTAATGAATGGTAACGAACTGATACTACGAGATGTATGTTGTAGTTGTAGCTTAGCCAATTTATCTTATATTTCATTTATGAAATACAAGATAAATTGAGCTCGGTCCTTCCCCGGTGCTTGTGCCTGTGGAGATCCTTGATCTGTTTCCATCATTTCAGGGTACGGTGTTGATACTGGGAGAACTGTCGTTACCGGTTGTTAGAGGCATGATGCTGCAGTATCTAGTAAAAGAAATGGCTAGGGTGATCTCCGATGATAAAAATAGAGAGCTGGTTACCTTCTTTATTTCCAGAATATGGTGGGTGGTGTTTGATGTGAAAACTTCACTACCAATCAATAATTTCAGAACTG
>NC_133498.1:9893964-10028185 GCF_025370935.1 Choristoneura fumiferana | reverse complement strand
ATTTAAAAGGATAGGTCAATGCGTGTCAGGTGTCCCATGATATTTATTTATTTAAACACATACCTATTTGCTGCATAGAGTATAAAGCAGGGTTTCTCAAACTTATTACTCCATGTACCCCTGTTAAAGTTTCTAGACGACAGCAAACCCCCCCCCCCCCCCCCCCCAAGAAAGTTAATAAATGACTGTTGGGAAACTAAGGTTATTTTTTATTTCAAACATCATCATTATATAGTGCATATATCAATTTATTTAAAAAAGGGTAACAAATATAGCTAACAAATAACAAACCAAATAAGAAACAAATGGAGTTAAAAAATACAAAAAGACTGCAAAACACCAATCTTAATCATCTCTGCCAGTCTTGCAGCCACCATCACGTAAACCTTGTCGCGCGAACCACCATTCAATAGCGAACCCCTAGGGGTTCGCATACCCCAGTTTGAGAAACCCTGGTATAGAGCATAGACAGAGCTATCATAAGGAAGTGGGTGACCAAAGTAATTGTTAATAATTCATTCTATTTATTTGTGTGAAATACCATTTTAATGGAACTTTTAGTAACTTATGTCACTATTGGTGAATCATGACTTCTTCCTTTTGATGTTTAACCAGCTGCTATTTATATTCATAAAGTTTAATTGGAAACTATAAAGCACTAGGCATACAATCCTAAATAACACCTGATTTTCCAAAAAGTTTCTTATTACCCACAACCATGTTTTAACATAAAGAGGAGAGAGAGATCTTTAGAGGTTTCCTAAAATAGTCAATTGTCTTCTAAATTATTTTAATAACAGTGCGATGTTATCCACTAGATCTCAAGTAAAACATATGTGTTTATAAACATTTTGAAACAGGCACAACACAAGTACCAAACACGTATTCTACGAGGTATACAAACAGAGCGTGACCATTATTGGCGATGTTATGAGTGGCCCGTAGTAACTTATATTATACAGTTAGATAAGTAAGCGCGTATGAACGAAATCCGGTCAACTTATATTACACAACAGCAAACCCATTTAGAATCGAAAGCAGACAAACTGCTTGGAAAAAACCGCGTCACTACTCATCACGGAATACTTGAAGGCATTAGAACATCATTATAACTACTACTTCGACTCAATTTCCATCTAAACACATAAAAAAACCATGTCCTATTTATTTTAAAAGAGAAATAATGACAATATTATAAAGGTACTCACAGTGTATAAAGGTGTTGATGTTAAATGTGTCCTAATTTGTTTCCTTATGGTGTTACTTCATTACTTTTGCGTTAGTTTTCAGCTTATAATTAATTTAAACGGACTGCGAAATGACGGCCCTTTCGTTCAATAAAAACTTGACGTTTTTTTGACAGATCGCATGACGGTATGGTAGTAGCGGTATTGCCATGATCAGTTTTTTCAATACCACTTCGACGTACTCGTAGAACTTTTAATTCATCTGATTTTTGCACAAGAGCATTCTATATTATTGCAATTAATTAAAAAATTCTATGTACTTGAAGAGGCTGTTACGTTTATATGAAAATAATTTTATATTAACTAAGTCACACTTAGTTAATTTTTAAGGTGGGTACTTACAATACGCCATTACCATTATTTATTAAACTTAGCAACATTGTAAAACGTTCCATCACACGCTTGTAAAGTAATTTATAATTCATAACTTTAATTTTCAATACCAATATTTTTCTATAATAACGAGTATAAAAATAGACTACGTTAACTAAATACAATTTTTAATTCTTTACATTTTAATTACCAAAACATCACCCTCTCGCGCAGTAAAGAAAAGAGTAATCATAGCATTGCATGACGTGACGTGAAATGAAACTCGGTCTTATTTACATTTTTCACTTTTCATTAGAGTTTGACAAAATAAGGAAATTCTTGTGCAAGATAGAGAATGGCAAGCAGTCCAACTAAGATGCAGATTCTAACGATCTACAAAACCTTATTAAGAGAGTCTCAAAACTTCACCAACTACAATTTCCGGTATGCCCCAATTCATATTTCATTTTTTTAATTACATAACCTAATTTTCATGATATATTTTTTTTTGGAACATTTTGACTTCGTCTGTTAAAAATAACAATCCAATCAAAAAGATAATACCAAAAAGTTCTCGAAATATTTCCTAAATTGGTCTACTTATACCTTGTTCATAAACATGTGAAATTTAGTCGTCATAATGCCTTTTTTTTTCTGTAGGTCTTACGCACTCCGCAGAATCAGAGATGCCTTTAAAGAAAACAAGACACTGTCAGATCCAAAGCAAATCAAGAAAGAGTATTTATATGCTAAAGAAAATCTTGCCATAATCAGACGTCAAGTAAGTATATTATTATTTTTTTACATAAAATTAATCAGTATTTTTTGACCCTTATCTTACCTAATAAAAAGTAAAAAAAAAGCAAAGAATGAACACCATACAGCCAAGTCTTCAATTTCCTGATTTTAGTTAGTTTTGGCACGTTTGAAAAAAACCACCTGGTTTCTGGCCAAATTGAAAAAAAAAATCTTACCTAAATATAAGTTCACTCACAGTCACTGTTTAAAGGTCAAATTCAAATTGTAAAATTCACAAACTTGATAAATGATATTGACATGATACATGACATTAAAAAAAAGAACACTTAATCTTCTTTTGCCAATATACGACAATTAAAAACTACTTACGGGCTTTTAAAAAATATCATAATTTGAAAACTTTTTTTATTATGAGAGGGAGGCAAACAAGCTAGCGGGTCATCTGATGAGAAATGATCCCCACTGCCCATAAGTACCAACAATGCATGTTGCAGATGTTTATGGGCGGTGGTGATCTCTTACCATCAGGAGACCCACTTGCTCGTTTGCCACCCAGTCGAATAATAAAATAAAAATACTTTTACACTGTTTTATTGTGCATACTTAATTATCCTTTAAAGAGTAAGTTAGGCCACTAGGGTTTTGGAGAAATTAGTTTCAATTCACCTGCATAAAGTTCAAGGTAACAGGCATTATAAATAATAGTAAATAAAACTTTGAAAAATTGAACTTTAAACATGATTTGTAGTTTTTGGTACAATAATAATGCAGCTTTTTGCTTGACTTGGCGGGGCCACTGCCGTGCCTCCTGATTAAGCCCTTTATTCGGAAATGAGTTTTACATTTACATAAAAAAAAGTTTTTTTTTCATAAATATCTCAAAAAGACTGTCCATTGGCATATACCTCCTTGTTCTTAGTAAACCAGCCTCAAAAGAAGGAGTTTCTGAATTGTATTATTTTTTGTTTGTTACCTTAGAACTGTGTCTTTTATGAACTAATCTGTACATTTTTGGATAAATACCTAATAGATGATGAATTTTGGTTTTAAAATCAATCAGTTTATTAAATTGTTTCTAATCTATTTATTCCTTGTCTTTCAGGTGGCAGTCGGTGACATGTATCAGACAGAAAAGCTTGTGATAGAAAATATGCGGTAAAACCTAGTAATTCATAAACCGTTACTGACAGGTAGCTTAGAACCAGAGACTAGGAGCAAATCTCCAGTTTTATTAACACCTGTCCTCTCCCAGAGGCACAAATTTGTGCCCAAATTCCTTTGATCCTGTTATCCTGGGAGATGACAGATTAAATAAATTCAAGTCTAATTAAAATAAAATTATTCAGAACATACTGTTGGGTCATTCACTTTATAGTGTACTAGCTTTTGTCCGCGGCTTCGCCCGCGTGGAATTCCGTTATCGCGCGCTGTCCCCTCTGGAACTGTGCATTTTCCAGGGATAAAAAGTAGCCTATGTCACTCTCTGGCCCATAAACTATCTCTATGCCAAAATCACGTCGATCCGTCGCTCCGTTTCGACGTGAAAGACGGACAAACATACACACAAACACTTTCGCATTTATAATATTAGTATGGTATGGATGTTAGAAAAATATGCAATGCCTCGCGTACTTTATAAAGGACTAATTAACGCTAATAATAACGGCTGAATGGGCATGTATCGGAATATTGAAATATCTATGGTTAATATATCAACGGTCAAAATATCAAACCTAACTTAACCTACTTTCTATATTTTGACGGTCGACTTTTTAACTTTAGATTTAATCATTTCCGATACCAGATACGTCCCCGGTCGAATGTACTTGTGAACCACCATCAGTGGTGTAGCGGTATAGCACGCGGTACGGATTACCGAGGACCTGGGTTCGATTCCCAGTGATGGTCTTATTTATCTGTTTTTTCTGTGCATCTATATTTCAGTTTATATTTTCAATTTAGGTTTTACGGGATGACCGTAAAAGTAAAAATTTGGAATTGAAATAAAAAATACAAAAAGATTCCAAAATTCAATCTTAATTGTGAACCACGTCTAAGGCGCAAGTAAAAAAAGTCTGTTAAAAAAGCTAGGCCCCAAGAGTTTATGTAACATATACCATGCTTAGGAGATGAGCTATGAAGAAACAACTTTTAGTGGGTTTGTACCCCAGAAAATCATACTCTTAATAAGTAACTCATATGTTACCATGGCTACAAGATACAGTAAAAGTTGATTGACCCTGTTACCTCTTTTTTTTATCCTGTTAAATGAAATGAATGAAAATTTTGCTTGACCTATAAACAATACTTTGCTCACCCGTGACCTTATGACAGCTGTCTATGCAACAAATGTATGTTCAAGCAGTACCTCCACTTCCACGCTGTCAGAACATACACACACTAACCCAACTCACCACCACCACTGAACACAACCAGAGTTCAAGCTGTTGTAGTTGATGTTTAACGTTTAATGATAGTGACCTACGCAAAGTAACGCCTGATTCAATTAATTATTTAGTTACATACGTAAATTGCAAGTTAAGAAAAGCTTGTGGTTGTGAAACAGCTTTTAGCTTGTTCATCATCATCCCAGCCTATACACGTCCCACTGCTGGGCACAGGCCTCCTCTCAGAACAAGAGGGCTTGGGCCGTAGCTCCCACGCGGGCCCAGTGCGGATTGGGAACTTCACACGCACCATTGAATTGCTTCGCAGGTTTGTGCAGGTTTCCTCACGATGTTTTCCTTCACCGCAAAGCTCGTGGTAAATTTCAAATGTAATTCCGCACATGAATTTCGAAAAATTCAGAGGTGCGAGCCGGGATTTGAACCCACGACCCTCTGCTTGAGAGGCGATAGGTCAAACCACTAGGCCACCACGGCTGTCATTGTAGTTAGCTTGTTATTGTAGTTTTATGTTGTTGTTGTAACATTTTATAAATCCGTGTTTCTAGGCTATTGTTTTAAAAACATATTGTATGTTACTGTTTTTGTATTTAATACTAAAGGACACTGTATTCACTGCATTTCATAGTAAGTTATGTTTGAATTAAGTTTGTTTGTAAATGTAAATTATGAAGAATAAAGGCATTTAAATAGTTATATATATTTTTATCTGCAAAAACCTAGGCATAACTATACCTCCCCGCAGTCTCTCTCTCGCCAATCTCTCTGTCTGTCTGTGGCGTCGTAGCTCTCAAACGGATGGACCGATTTAGATGCGTTTTTTAACGTGAAAACAAGTTTACTTGACATGGTTCTTAGCTATGTTGTATAAAAATCGGTTCAGCCGTTTTTGAGACACTTATTTAACTTTGTAATGACATGGTCGACGTTTTCAACTTTTCTTAGATAGAGGGTGAAAAAAAAAAACTACAGTAGCTACTATTTAAATAAACTTTATTACTTACAATTCAATAAATAGCATAGATTTTAGTAACTCAAACAGTATCTGTGGCTTTGTAAGCGATGTAGGTTTATTATAAAAACAATAAATAGATACTCATTTTGTTAATGGTACAGTCAAGGCAAAGATATCGACACGGCCAAAGTTACAAAAATATGTATACAAGACTTTATGCACTTAACTTTAATGCCGTGTATACATATTTTTGCAACTTTGGCCGTGTCGATTTTTTGCCCTTGACTGTACTCGATTTTTTGTCATCAGAGCTCTAATACATGCACAAAGTTTCATAATAATCAGACCATTAGAGAAGGGTTAAAATGGAGTTGATTTTTTTTACGCTGTTAGTTAAAAGTCATGATAATTTTTGGCCCTGTTACAGCACTCGTTAATTAGTTCCTATTATTTTATGTCTCTTTCTATTCGATCAATACAAACAGAGACGACATTACATAAAACATGCGAGATAATAGGTACGCACTTAAAGCCGAGTTTAGACTTGCAAGAAAAATTGTGCAAGTTGCATTACATTGCGCGCTCGATTGACCACTACAAACTCGTTGGCTTTACGGCCTCGCAATGTAATGCAACTTGCACGATTTCTCTTGCAAGTCTAAACTCGGCTTAAGAGTGAAGCAGGGGCGGCTATTTTGAAAATCGAAGTTTGTATCTAACCGTCTTGATCATACTGTAAGCGTGAGCGGAACGGCACGATACAAAATTTGAATTTTGAACCTCGTAATAAAAGGCCAGTCACCTTATTGTCTAATGCATTCACAATCAATTCCACCTTCTTTCTCCCGTACGGTTTAGGATAAGGCTGCGGCTCCACCGAGGCGGAGACGAGACGTGTAGAGATCGACCAATCATATCCACATCACGACTCCGCCTCATTATCATCAGATGTGTATGGATTGGTCGATACCTACACGTCTCGCCTCCGCTAAGCGCGTCTCGTCTCCGCCTCAGTGGAGCCGCAGCTTTAGGATAGAAAGAGATAGGGAATGCGAGCGCCAGGGCGTTAGACAATTCGTGCACAGGTCGCGTGTTCAAAATGGAAGGTTCTTATTTTAATCTAATATTTGATCAAGTAAGCTAGGTACATTTTCCTGGTTGTAGCGAAGCTGCTTTGCCTCATACGCCTCTTTTTTTTCTGATTTCGCTTACAAACGTAGAGTTTAAAATGACAATGCCATTTATCAAAAAAATACTTAATATAAATTATTGCACTTAGCCATTCTAATATCTACTTCACTTAATGACAGCAACACTACAGTATTAGAAAACAGCTCAGTTACGAATAGGTATTTTAATTTAAAAGTGACTGAAGAAGCCAGCTCACGCATATTTTAACTAAAAAAGTGAGTGAAACTAGCTCAGTCATGCATATTTTAATTTTGAAAGTGACTGAAACTAGCTCAGTCATGCATATTTTAATTTTGAAAGTGACTGAAACTAGCTCATTCATGCATATTTTAATTTTAAAAGTGACTGAAACTAGCTCTGTCACGCATATTTTAATTTTAAAAGTGACTGAAACTAGCTCAGTCATGCATATTTTAGTTTTGAAAGTGACTGAAACTAGCTCAGTCATGCATATTTTAATTTTGAAAGTGACTGAAACTAGCTCAGTCATGCATATTTTAATTTTGAAAGTGACTGAAACTAGCTCAGTCATGCATATTTTAATTTTGAAAGTGACTGAAACTAGCTCAGTCACGCATATTTTAATTTTAATAATTCAAGCCAAAATGTTACTTGAAATGCATATCTAAGCTGACAATCTTTGAATACTGTGGTATTGGTATCATACAGGTCTCTGACCGAAAAAGACATTTGGGAAACGAAACTAGTTTTAAAGGTAAGTTAGCTGGTGACATTATTTGATTGATTTGATACACTTCATCTACTCGGTTCTTGTACTATGAAAAATGTATAGGTATCTTATTTTTTACATCTTAGAGCTGGTTCACACTAGCGTTTTTCCGCCGGGAAACCGCCAGCGAAAACGCTAGTGTGAACAAGCTAAGCTAGAAACACACTGACGTCGGAGCCGGAGCGGCGCGGAGGCGGTGCCAGTTGTAATATTCGAGCTAACGTGAAAGAGCACTCAGAATGCCGCGCCACGCTTATTTCTAAACGCTGTTCACGCTGTTCTAAAGAAGTTAAGGTGACTCTTTTTAAAGCTACTGCACAAACTTTTACACGAGCAGCCTGTGGGTGAAATACACACAGAAGCAGTACAGCGCGCTGCGCGTACAGTAGAACAACGCGTTCAGGATGCTGATGGGGCTGCCGCGATTCTGCAGTGCGTCGGGGACTCGGGGATGTTCGCGGAGGCTCGAGTAGATTGCTTTTACACTACGATGCGTAAACGATGTGCATCCCTGGTGCGCAGAGTTCGTGCCAGTACCAAGAGCATCCTGAGCGTGGTGGCGAATAGGTTGGACTGTCCGTACATGAATCGCTGTTGTCAGCTTCATGTGCGAGGCGCTGTCTAATGGTACTATTATGTTTTAATTTAATTTAATTTGTTAAACTCGTTAACCTAACCTAACCTTAGCTATAAGTCTATGGCATGTTAAATTAAATACTAACAATTTGATCCAAGTTGGTCGAAATAAATCTATTATTATTATTTCCCGCGCGGTATTCTATGTGCCCTCTTTCATGGTAGCTCGAATATTACAACCGGTACCGCCTCCGCGCCGCGCGCCCCGCCACCGCTCTGTGTGTCTCAAGCTTTAATTCTTGCTTGTAGATAGACAGCCAATACCGTCTTTCCCATTGCGATCAAATAAGAATGAGGGTTTCGTTACAGGCGATATATCCCTAGATGGCGCCGGTGTCGAGAAGTCCATTTGACGTTACAGTCTTGCTGCGATTGGCTCATTTATTGAACCATTCACAAACGTGACGCAAACGTCAAAGTTGTCAAATCAACCTTACGATTCTAGCGTGAGGGTTTCAGCAGAGGCGAAATGTCGCTAGATGGCGTTAGTGTCGTAAAGTCTGTTTGACGTTTGAAGTTTGCTTGCGATTGGCTCATTTAGTTATTTAACCAATCACGAGCAAACGTCAAACGGACCTGACGATATTAACGCCATCTAGCGATATTTCTCCTCTGTCAAAACCCTCATTAGTCTGTGTCAAAACCCTCATTACGAGATCTTTACTAGCTACCTACACATCTTTAGGGCCATAACCTAACACAGATAAGTGAGGAATGCCTCACAGCTTCCTTAAAACATTCTTAAGAAGCTCGTCGTTTTCGATACGTTCTTCTATACTATTTAGATTATTAACTAAAATAACAGCCGAATCGTATTTAGCGAGCCAGGCAGCGGCAGAGTGAATCAGAAATCTGAAAAAAATAATACACGATGACTACCTATATTGACCACTAAGTACCTAAGTTAGGGTGAAGCCAGACGAGCACAATTTTTGGGACTCGCGAGTCGCGGTATTTCGTTTGCGTAATTTTATTTTAACACAATCTGTCAGTACAACTCATTTTGAGTCACCGTGTGGCAGAAACTGGACTTTTGTATAAAACCGAATGCAGCATAATGAGGGCTATCGCGTATAAATTCGCCGCTAGAGGCGCTAGTGTAGCGTGAGGTCTCCGAAATGTCACATGTCATAGTTTTTCGGTGAGCTACGCGGGTTTAGTTATAATTCGAATAATTTTGTGAATATTTTGCATTACCTGAAATTAATTATGGCAATTATGCGTTACGGGCAATGAATGTCTGTGTTTTGAGACGGTTTTGTCTTTCGGAAACTTCTGTCCTCCCTTTTTTTACGAACAATAAACGGGACTACGCAACACTGTGGTTGCTCGATATTTTTATGGTACGGTTTTAAGGTGTATTAAATATGATTTTAATCTAAACTTTGTTTTCACGCCCGTAATAACAGACTTTGAAAGCACACTTAAAAACCTCACGCAACAGTGGCGTCCTCTAGAAGGACAAAAGCAACCGAAAATACGTAACTCACGACTCAAAAAATCACGCTCGTCTGGCTTCAACCTGAATCTGTTTGCTGAACTAACGAATAAAGAAATATACTACATTCTATTATTTGTTAATTAAACAAGTCAGAACCAATGCAAAGAAAAACAATTTTCATCACACTTGCTCGTCAATGATATTTAGGGAGTGCAATCTCGGTATCCCGAGATCTTGCACCAATTAGCAAGATTAATCTGTGGCGTCGAGCTTCTAACATACTCTCATTATTAAATCCCCTTCTTACGCCCCTTAATGCAAGTACTATTGACCCAAAGATATTTTGACGTTGAATTTGAAATGAATTACTGTCTGGTTAGATATATTGACAAATTACCTGACTAGTCACTTGTTGACCCCACTATCTTCCAGAGACACAACATTCCTATCAATCTCTATGGAGCTTATCTTGTTAAACCGTTTCTTCTCATCCTTATGGTGTTTCTTGTGCCCACGTTTCGACTTCTTCTTCTTGTGCGTGTGCTTCTTGTGTTTTGGGGTCGGTGTCATCCAGGTCCATGGGTACGCGAGGGTTGGAATTGCGTCTGGCGTCTGTGTTTACTGGTGCCATGTAGGTCGCTGCCGGTTCCTGGAATTCAAAGATAAAAATCATGGGAACAGTTCACACCAATTACCTAGTCCCAAAGCAAAGCAGACGACGACAACTCAACCCGACTGAGTGTTAAGGTCCTACCCAGATCTCGGTTACAAATCGGGCCGAGATCTCGCTCTCGGTCTCGGCCCAAAACAGCCAAGTTTCTCGGCCGCGACCGAGCTTTCCTTGGGATTTTGATTGGTCGCCTCGCCCGGGCTCGTGCGTCTGGTACCTACTTGCAACTTACTGACTCCCGCTAACAAGAGTAACAAGCGAAACGCTAATACTTTTGAGTAGGCATTCCTCGCCATATAAAATATTACGCCCTACAGCCCACAAATTACCTTATTTTTTATGTCTCGGTCTCGGCCGAGAATATATTTTAATCACGGTCTCGGTCTCGGCCGAGATTAAAAAAGCAGTCTCGGTCGAATCTTACTAAGTGTCTTGCCGTTTCTTCTCAGTCGGGACTCGTAGACTCTCCGAAACGATGTAGCATAAAAATTCCGATTGCTTGCATAACTCATGCCGTAAATGCTGATGCTGTAAAAGCCATTCGAGGCTAACTGCATCACAGCCAAATCCAACCCGGAACATCAAGCTTTGTAGTCAGGTTCACTAAACTACTATTTTTTTTATATACCTAAGAAGGGGCAGACGAACATGCGGGTCAGCTGATGGGAAGCAATCACCGCCGCCCATGGACACCGCAACACGAGGGGTATCACAGGTGTGTTTGAGGGACTCATAGGCTCATTTTTAAAGATCCTTAAGCTACTAGACGATCAGATGGCCTATATAGTGGTTAGAGAACCTGACTACGAAGCTTGAGGTCCCGGGTTCGATTCCGTCGGGGCAGATATTTGTATGAAAAATACGAATGTTTGTTCTCGGGTCTTGGGTGTTCAATATGTATTTAAGTATGTATCAATCTAGATAATTTTATTTATCCGTTGCTTAGTACCCATAACACAAGCTTTGCTAAGCTTACTTTGGGACTAGGTTAATTGGTGTGAATTGTCCCGTGATATTTATTTATTTATTTAAGCTGTACCGCTCCGGAAACTGGTTCCATATTTTAGTCGGCTATTTTATACTATAAGGCTATCCCTACGTTACAGGTGACCTAGACCAAAATATCAACTCAGTTGACCCAAACAGTACGTGTAAAACGCGACGCGCTCCTCAGTGAATTATCCTGCCGGTGGAGAAAATCAATTCTTCTGTAGCCTCTTTAACGTACCTTAGGCCCTCCAGCCCTTCTGACCACGTTGTTGCTGGCGTCACTAAAGTACCCGTTCAAGTTGGTGTCCTCGATGAAGACAGGAGGCTCCGTGGTGCTGTCCACGGGGTGCAGGTACTTGCTGCCGCGATTGTGGAACCTGCTAACAAAGCAAGTCATTTTTTAAACTATATAGGAAGCTACCCTACCCTTACGATACAGCCGTGTTCATAATAGAATCCAATATCGTAATGCTGGTCATTATCTATGGTTTTTGAACGCATAATGGAGGATTTACTATATGGGTATAGATAAAAATATATTATTCTTAATTTTATATTACCACTTTATCGGCGTGGTTGTATATAATAGATAAGTACTCTAGCTTCTAGCTTTCTAGCACTAGATATTTAGAACCAACCGTGAGACTCACTCATATTAAATGATATTGTACCGGATAACTAACGTCTTAAATGAGTTGTGTTGCTCCCAGGAAGAAGGGCTATGAATTAGCCCGAAACATGTCGAGCCAAACTCGATTTAAGACGTGAGTTATCCGTTACAATATCATTTAATACTAGAAACTAGACTTCTACAGACGGATGTGACGAAACTATACCTACTAAGGGTTCCCGAATGAATTTTAAAACGCCCTTGTATGTGATACCTAGCACAAGAGATATACCTCTGCAGGCGGATGTTATACCTATAACTACGGAACCCTAATGTCCAGAATCTTCACCTAGTTACTGAATGGCCCTTACCTTTGACCGCCATACGCGATTATGATTGCGTGTGGTGGATGGTACGTCGTGGTCTCTCTGTAAAACAATGTTGGCTACAGAACGATAAGAAAGAGTAGGCAATACTTTTTAATTTTTTCCTAATAAAATTTTCGATCACTAGCCAATGAAAATGTGCAAGTAACCCAGGTAATGAGAGAAATCTTTGTACCCTGGAAAGCTGACTGGCTCGAGAACCTGACTCCGAAGCTTGAGGTCCCGGGTTCGATCCCAGTCGAGGCAGATGTTTGTTTGAAAATATGTAGGTAGGCAGTTTGTTTCCGAATAATTGGGTGTATGTATAATATGTATTTAAGCAGTATCTAATCTATGTATGTATTGAAGAATATGTATCCGTTATTTCGCACCGATAACACAAGCTTTGCTTACTTTGGTACTAGGTCAATTGGTTACAAGACTGAAGACAAGAACCCAAGAAATGGTGCAGGGTTTATAGCAACTTAAGTCGCTGACTTTAGTATGGTATGGTTTGGTTTAATGGTAAAACTAACGGCAAAGAGCAGGCCAGATTCTCGTAATGTAGCCCAAAAAATCAATTGGAATATAGTTTTTTGGATATGTAGTTGGATGGGAAACGGTGGACAGACCTCATCAAATCTGTGACGCACTCTAATATAAACGATTGCTCCCACTCTGCCAGACATCGGGCTACTTGGCGACGCGTCGCGACAGCAGCAGTGGCACAGGAATCGATCGACCAAAGCATGACCACGACCACTCTGTCAAGAGTGAACGACTAAGAAGAGGAGTTGGATGGGAACTGAGAGAACCGGTTGGTAAATGTTGAATGTATAACGTTTGCCATCAGTGCGAGGATGTCTTATTTTCTATGCGGCGCCGGGGCGAGTGCTACCGAAATATGAAAAAAAACTTCCGATAAGATTTAAACTAGTCGGACAATTCTGGATTATAATCATGAGTTGAACCGTTTAATTTAGTAATTTCATCTTATTTTCGTTTGAGTAACAGCTGCCTCCTGTGATTTTCTCGAAGCAAAATAGACCATGTTACGTATTATTATTTGAAAGACAAAAATGATGGCGGTGGACCCTTTCTGCACAAAACAAATAGGAAAGAAAACGATTGAAGGCTTTTTGCCTATACCAAAAATTTTGGAGAAATGGAAGAAAGAAGAAAAGTAGATACGGGAAACAATGAAATATCAAACGAAATGATGTCAAGAATGCGACAGATACAAACATTGTTCAATGACTACTCTTTATATCGATCTGTAGGTATGTTTTTTGCACTTAACAGTTTCAAATTAGTCTAGATCCCCTAGATATGGCTAATAGCGTAAACGCTATCCAACACTTTCGCATTAAACATAAGCCTTGGTATCGCGTGAACTTTTACAAGCTATTTTGTAATAAATCTGGAATAATAGGGTAGTTGGGTTAGATTGGCTGATCTTTGTTATTATCTCCCGTTATTAAATGCGTCCGATATTCTGACGCGTCACGGCAAATAATAAAATAAGAGTGGTTTCGAACTACCTCCTTTTCGAACGCAATCCGCATCGCACGCAAGCAGCGAGCTATATATCACAGTGGTCCACTTGCCGTTCGCGCGTGGCAACCTCGCGAGTGAGACGATCTGGGTACGCTACGGAGTTGATGTAGTGAGCGCATGCCCATACAAATCCATGTAAAGAGTACCAATCGCTCGCGGCGAGGCGGTGCGGGTCGGGTGCCGCGTGGTTCTAATGAGCTGTGACCATTATTTTATTTTTTGTCTAGCGTCTGGGCTACTCCGAAACACGAAACTCGAAGTTCGTGTCGTGCGGTCCCTCTGACACTTACACTGTTTGATACGAGAGCGAGAGGGACCGCACGACACGAACTTCGAGTTACGAGTTTCGTAGTAGCCTTGCTGTACCCCTAGTGTAAGTTTTCGGTTACAAAATACGTCTCTTTCGCGTTTGCGTTAAAATCTCAATTTGTATGGAAACACGAATAGCGCCTCCAGCGGAACTCCGGCGTGTGCTTAGGGCACTGGGTGCTTTTATCCGATTTTGCTTTGTGATTCCAGTCGTGTTGGCAAGCGTTATCGCTTGTAGCTCTCTAGGGGCTTGCTTGTTTTATTTGTATACCTTTTGTATTGATCGCTGTCTGGGCTTGGTGACTTGGGCTTGATGGAGTCAGAGTCCTGGGCTCTGTCCTTCCGCTCCCCGGTGGACCTGGTATCAACAAATATCGTTATCATCTGTCTGGAAGCGGCTACGGTAAAAGATGAGAGCTACATTTCAGCAGGTGGTCTGATTTAGATCAGTAGATTAGAAAAATCAAAGATCCTACTGACATTATAAATACAAAATTTTGTGAGTATGCGTGTGTGTACATACGTATTAATTACCCTCCTTCACGCTAAAATGACTGGACGGATTTGGGTGCAGTTTAGTATGTAGATAGCTGGACTTTTTATCCCGATATTCCCACAGGATCGGGGTAAAATCTCTCTCAATCAGCTGGTTTTAGATTCATGGAATTTGGCACAGTTATTTTTAGTGCAATGTACGTTTATGAGGCTTTCCCACCAGAGATGTGCGAGGGATATGTTTCTCATGAACCAATAGAAACGCTTATTACCTATCCTCGCATAGCACCGCTCTGGTGGAAACAGCTGAGCGGAGCGATGATTCATGAGCAACGTTTGAAACGCAGACTAAGTAAGCCTACTACCTACTAATATTATAAATGTGCAAGTTTGTGAGTGAGTGAGTGAGTATGTTTGTTACTTCTCCACGTTGAAACGGCTGGACGGATTTGGATGAAATTTGTCAAAAAGTTAGTTTATAACCTGGATTAAAACATAGAATACTTTTTATCCCGATATTCCCACGGGATAGGGATAAAATCTCTAAATAACAACCGCTAGGCTTACAGTCATGAAATTTGGTATCTAGGTAGCTGAATATCTCAAGAATAACACATAGGGATGAAATCTCGAACTAATAACCGCTGGGTTTAGAGCCATGAAATTTGGTATAGGTACGAGTAGATAGCTGGTCATCTGGAATATCACATAGGCTACTTTTTACCCCGATATTCCCACGGGATAGGGATAAAAACTTGAAATAACAACCCCTGGGTTTTAGAGTCATGAAATTAGGCATGGGTGTTTTTGTTTAACGTCAATGAAAACCGCGATGTAATTTTAGGGAATTCCCGCGAGAATTTAATAAATTCCCCGAATTTCAATTCAACTGCTGTATCTAATGCCGCGGGTAAACGCTAGTAAGATTCTAAGATATCTCACTTCTTCTCAACACTATTGTCCTCCTTCCCGGGGCGTACTTTCTCGCTCATCTTCTGCACGACCGTCTCTATGTCCCGCATACGGGTCCCGATCGCGTCGACCAGAGCCTGGAAGTTGGAGGGCTTGTCTTCTTTTTTCTCTTCCGAGATGGGGTCCGCTTGGTGGAAGACTGGAGCATCATTCTGAATAAGGGGATCAAGTGTTCTGTAAGCACCAAAAAGTGGGAGGGAGGGTATCCTGCGTTTTCGTAGAAATATTATTCCCAAAGGTTTCATTTGCTCGACTATTTAATTTCCGAACTCAATTTTTTCCGAAAGCAAAAATTTCTCTGTATTTTCTTATGGTTTTATAGAACACTGGTTAGGTTAGGTTTTTTTCAAATCGAGTTCAGCTCCGAGTTTTGGACTAATTCGTAGTCTTTCCTGTCTGAGCACACGCCCAACATATCAAGCTAAACTCGATTTAAGACGTGAATTATCAGGTTATATTTCACTACTTACCAAATCGAACTCATGTTCTGACAGTTAATGTTACGAACCTTATAAAAAAGTACAGTCGAGTTCATAAACGTTGAGTTTCTTGCCGGATTCATCTCAGCAGAGGTTTTTCCGAACCGGTGGTAGATTTTTTTTGACATTCATAAGTACTTGTTATAGCCTAAATTGAATAAAGACATTGTAACTTTTGACTTTTTTGACTTGTGAGCAAAAATTTGATCATAAATATCTGAACACGCTTCTGGGCATATACATTTTTCTTAATAATTTTTCAAAGTCAAAGTTAAAATCAAAATATCTTTATTCAATTTAGGCTATAACAAGCACTTATATGAATGTCAAAAAATCTACCACCGGTTCGGAAAAACCTCTGAAGAGAAAAGAATCCGGCATGAAACTCAACGAATTAAGTATATTTAGTATTTAACACAACTTTATTTTTAACACAGTAGGTTCGCTATTTGAACGGATCGCTAATGCGGATCGGAATTATTTCCAAATATCCCTGTTTTCGTAACAAAACGGACACATCCATACAATATTTTGGGGACACATCTGGAGACCCTGTTTTTCCAGCTCGGAATCATGGGCTGAGTCTACCTCCCAAATTTTGTTGAAATCGGAGAGATAAACTCAGGGTACAACGGTATATAGAAATGCCCTTCTACGCCGTTAACAATAGAGTCGTGTACAGATATTTTTGATCAAGTTTTTGCTCACAGTTTATAAACTCGACTGTATCTTGCAATAAGTTATTGGTATGCCATGTACCTTTGGAACATTGTCTGGTTCGGACGTCTTCTCATGCTCGTTCCACTGATCCTGGGGTATCTCCGTCCAGGACACCTGCGACTCCTGGTGATGAAGGGGTTTCATACAATGGTTTTTTTTATTCGACTGGATGGCAAACGAGCAAGTGGGTCTCCTGATAATAAGATATCACCACCGTCCATAAACATCTGCAACACGAGGGGTATTGCAGATGCGTTGCCAACCTAGAGGCCTAAGATGGGATACCTCAAGTGCCAGTAATTTCACCGGCTGTCTTACTCTCCACGCCGAAACACAACAGTGCAAGCACTGCTGCTTCACGGCAGGATTAGCGAGCAAGATAGTGATACCTGCAAACTCCTGTAACCTAAGTCTTTTATACTTGTTTGTCGCAACTCACCTTGTGCTGGCTTCTTGGAGATTTGGTGGCAGGGTACGAGTTAGCGTAAAATCTCTCGTCGGATGCCACCTCGGGGATCTGAAACATGTCGGACCCACCACATCGAATTATAACCAGAAATAACAACCACGAAGAGAACAGGAATTTAATTTATATTGTTCCGGAGCCAAAATGGCAAAAACGGAACCCTTACAGTTTCGCCATGTCTGTCTGTCTGTCCGTCCGTCCGCGGCTTTGCTCAGGGACTATCAATGCCAGAAAGCTATAATTTTGCACGGATATTTATGTAAACTATGCCGACAAAATGGTACAATAAATAAACAACTAATATTTTTTTTTTAGGGTAAGTACTAAGTAAGTACCTCCCATAGACGTAAAGTGGGGGTGATTTTTTCAATTCATTGATTTTTTGCGAAATATTCAACTTTAAAGTGCAAATTTCATTAAAATCGAGCGTCCGTCCCCTCTCTAAAATCTAAACCGGTGGGTGGTAAAATTTGAAAAAATCCATGATGGTAAGTATATCAAAATTACAAGGAAAACTATAACGGCTAAGTTTGCTTGAGAATTATTAGTAGTTTTACTCTAAAATAGCAGCCTAAGGTATAAAATATACCTAAACTTGGAAGATTCCGTATAAAATACAAAATCCTTAGAAAAATATCTCTTAATTTTTTCCTAATGGCTACGGAACCCTATTTTGGGCGTGTCCGATACGCTCTTGGCCGGTTTTTTAATATTGGCCGGTATAATAATTTTTTTTCTCATGTAAGAATCTTTTGTTTTTGGTGGCTTTAAAATGTCAACTCGTTGCAAAAATGGAACTCGCGCGTGATTCGTGCGATGATTTTATTATGATTGTCGGCGTGGTAACGCAACAACAGGGTATCGATCAAGTAACTTCGACTTTTGGTGGTGAAGCCCCATCGATCAATTTATCACTGGCTTTGTGAGTTCAATCGTGGACGTCATATGCTTTCGGAGGAATTCAAAGAAGGACACCTGAAATCGGTTAGTTCCGCGATATATCGATGCTGTGTGAAAACTAACAATGCAAGATCGTCATGTTACATATTGCGTAATATCTGGGAATAGGTATGACGTGGAAAAATAAGATATTACATGTTACATGAACATTTGGCTGTAAAAAAATATTCGCAATGAATTCCGCACAATTTTACAAATGAACATTTGAAAATGTTGAAAAACACAATCACGGCAATTCAAAAGTAGGTTATAATATCTTCAAAGGTGATGAATCCTGGTTTTTACACATACGACCCCGAAACTAAACAACAGTCAACAGTATGGGTGTTTCAAAATGACCAGAACCCAACCATAGTTACTCGTAAATAGCACTTTGAAACACTTGGTACCTAGACTATTTTTTGGTGTAAATAGCCATGTAGCTAAAGTACCACTAGAGAAATGTAAAACAATTAATTCTTAGTGGTTCACTACCATTTGTTTGCCGGAAGTCTTTGAATAAATACGAAATAACCTAACCAACAACAAGTTGGAAAACCCCGACTTTGTCACTTCAAAGTTCAATATCTCAAAAACGGCTGAACCGATTTTGATAAAACATATCTATGAACCATTGCTAGAAAATCTGCTTTCAATTAAAATAAACCGCACTGAAATCGGTCCACCCGTTTAAGAGCTACGGTGCCACAGACAGACACACATAGCGGTCAAACTTATAACACCACTCTGTTTATGTCGGGGGTTAAAAATGGCGCGTACCTTCTCAGTGATGACGGGAGCTTCCTCGGCCTCTATCTCGTTGTGTTGCTCGTTGACATCGTCTTCGTACTTGTCCTTCGAGGTCTCTTTGCGAGCCCTGTTGTGCTTGCCACCACTGCGAAGATATATCAATAAAGTAGACTTGAGTCCTCAGAGGCCTGTGCCCAGCAGTGGTCATTATAGAGGCTATGATGATGATGATGATGAGGTGATACGTTGTTCTTGTAACCTACCAATAAAGAAATTTGGCAAAGAACTGCACTAGAAGGGATGTTTCATAGGTAATTCACACGTGATAGAGAGCTAGCCAATGAGGTATTTAAGTTAGTATTAAATAACCATCCGTTGTTACCTTAAGTTGTCATTTTTGTCTTTCTTTCCTTCATTGCCGGTTGACAGAGCAATCTGCAAAAAAAAACATTTAATTATTTTCCGAAAACTCACAAACTGAGTGCCGTTGTCTTTTAGAAATACCCTCAGAAAAATCGAAGTTTAAGGGGCAGTTTCACCATCCATTGATTAGTGTTAACTGACGGTTAAATGTGATGCCGTCTCCGTCTATTCGAACGAAACAAATAGAGACGGCATCACATTTAATCGTCAGTTAGCACTAATTAATGGATGGTGAAACAGAAACAGCCCCTAAGCCTGATTCTGAGGCAAAGAATTTCGGGATGCGGGAGAGTAGGTGTACTTCTCGCTTTTGGTTTTTAGTTACCTGACGAAACTTGTTCTTGATGAGTATTAATTGTAGAAAATAAAACGTACGACAATGTCAGGAGTTTGCAGGACGGACCGAGGGACGGCGTCAGGACAGTCCTTGGGGTCCTTCTTGGCTCGAAGAGACTTCTCATTCTGCGCGTGCGCAGCCTCTGGCTCTGCTAGCTCATAGATGGGGCCAGCTACGTCTTCTCTGTTAAAAAGTAAAGTATTTTTAGAAAACTGGAGACCAAAGGCAAAGGGCTGACATCTAGGTACATACCTCTCTCAACGAGTTGTCGTCGCTACTTACTTAGCGAGAGAATAGTGCTAGACTGTGTTGGGCACGGCCACGAGGACCTTTTTAAAATTTATGATTCCGTGACCAAAATGGCAAAAAGAGAAAACCCTTGCACATTCACCATGTCTGTCTGTCTTTAGCTTATTAACTTGATTTTAGTTTTAAATTTTATATGAGATGCTTTATGAGGGGTAGGCCAAGACAGTGCCGGACTCTCACCGACTAAAAAACCTAACTGCACGTCCCCAGCTCTCTGGTCTGGAGCTTATTACGGAGTTGGAGGGGTTTCTTATCTAGCCAGAGTCTTGCTTCAGCCTTTTGCTGGAAAGCCGTGAGAGCATGAATTCTCCCGTTAGGCTCTTTTTTAGGGTTCCGTACCCAAAATGGCAAAAACGGAACCCTTATAGTTTCGCCATGTCTGTCTGTCTGTCCGTCCGCGGCTTTGCTCAGGGGCTATCAATGCTAGAAAGCTGTAATTTTGCACGAATAGTTTACATAACTATTAACTAAAAACTATGCCGACAAAATGGTACAATAAAGTGCAATTTACTTTTTATTTATTTTTTTATTTTTGACGACCGGATGGCCAAGTGGCCAAGTGGTTATTAGAGAACCTGACTACGAAGCTTAAGGCCCCGGGTTCGAATCCCGGCCGGGGCAGATATTTGTATGAATAATACGAATGTTTGTTCTCGGGTCTTGGATGTTTAATATGTATTTAAGTATGTATTTATCTATATAAGTAAGTATGTTTATCCGTTGCCTAGTGTCCATTGTACAAGCTTTGATTAGTTTGGGACTAGGTCAATTGGTGTCAAGTGTCCCATGATACTTATATTTAATTTTTCATTAAAATCAAGCGTCCCCCCCCCCTCTAAAATCTAAACGGGTGGGTGGAAAAATTTGCTTGATATTAGTAACGGCAAAAGATAGACGCTTGAAAATATTCACAGAATAAATATACATTTAAATTAAAATATTTTTTTTGCTAATGTCTAATGTTATATAGATGGTACGGAACTCTTCGTGCGCGAGGCCGACCCTTCTGTTAAGTTACTTTACTTACTTGGGCAGGAAGGTTCCGTCGACCGGCGGGGGTTTCTTCATCTTGTACATGTGGCTCCAGGGGGCGGCTGGAAGCGTCTCCCAGGGCTGGCCCAGCACGCGCGTCCAGACTTCACCACGCACCACCACCAAGCATCTGTTGGCATCACAGAAATCGTGTTGTTTGTTTGTTTATACTCTTTATTGTACAAAAAAAAGGAAATACAAAAGGTAACATTAAAAAAAAGGGCAGTACAAAAGTGGACTTCATTGGAATTGGAAATCTTCATTGGAATTGTCTATTTCATTATATTGTATCAGTAAATCGAAAACTATTTCGAGATAAAAGTTTTTTAAATAGTTTCTTGTAGTTCTTAGTATGTATGTAATAAATTATTTACATTATAAAATAAGTTTTTGGTAAAAAATCATTTTTAATACAAGCTTTTTTTGCTGACTGTACTTTTTGTTGACTGCACTTGTATTGTCACCCAAATTACATTTGCATACCAAATTTCAAGTAGATGCCATTAACCGTTGAAGAGTTCCGTCCTGTGGAGACATTCCTGTCTGGACTACCAGGACGTCACTACCAGATTATTGTATTGTCACGCAATTTAAATAAGTATACCAAATTTCAAATCAATCCAAGCACTGGAAGTTGGTCGAATTTTACTTGCAAGATTTGATTACAGACAGACAGACAGACAACGGGACAGGTGAAACTAAATAAAAGCTTGTAAAAACAGCAATGACCTTAATTTCGTATGATTTTGAAAACTATGACGTAACGATCCAAGTTTTACTTTATTCCGTGTGGATTAGAAATCTTTGATGGTTAGCCCATTAATATTATAAATGCAAAAGGTTGTAAGTCTGTTTGTATGTTACTTCATCAAGTCTAAACCGCAGAACCGTTTTAGATGAAATTCGGTATACAGATAGTTTGAGTCCATACATAAGGACATACAATAGTTTCTATCCCGGAAAATTGCAAAGTTCCCGCGGAATAAAAAGAATTCGGCTACCATAATGGCGTGTTTTTTTATAAATACATAATTAACTTAACTAGTCGCAGCGATATGGATGGACGTTGTACCATAAGCCAAATATGTGGTCTACCACCCTAAAGATTTGATAATCGTTTGCATGTCATATAATGCCAATAGACGTGTCTGTCAACTTGAAAGTTCGACTTTAGCGACATATTCGTTTGATAGGAAATTGTTTAAAAATTGATAGACCAAGACCACTTATTTGGCTAATGGTACTTACTACCATTAATCTGTCATCTCCCAGGATGACATTTAATGATGTATTATCAAAGGAATTTGGGCACAAATTTGTGCCTCTGGGAGAGGACAGGTAGTAAGAGCAATTAATAATTAGCTTAGTCTAGTCACCTGAGCCGGGTACAGCAATACGGGAACTGCATGTTGGTGTCTTCGACCACTTCTTCGCATTCTATGGCGGATTCTGGTGCTTCGACGCGCTTGCAACTAAAAAAAGAAACATTTACAAAAAGATATCGACACGGCCAAAGTTACAAAAATACATTATACACGACCTTAATGTTAAGTGCATATAGTCGTGTGTACATATTTTCGTAACTTCGGCCGTCTCGATATCTTTGCACTTGACTGTAGGTATACGCGTGCGGTCAAAGACTTTAATTCATGAGCCATCATGGAACCTTTTCAAAGGAAAAGTCATTGCGATTTTCATTGTTAATTAATGCGATGTCACTATGACGTTTACTGTGACATGGGTCCATGGTTGCTCATGAATTAAAGTTCTTGACCGTACGACTCTATTTCTAGGGCCAGTAGAAGTGTCAGATATTTTTACATTCTCCGTTGTGGCAGATATTAATGCAGGAACAGTACTTCAAGCTAGGCTTCATTATAGACTTTTTAATATTACCTATTTTTAATTCTAGTAAATAGTAATTTATTTCTAGTAAGGTATAATGTACACTTAAAGTTTATTTGAAGAAGCAATCTAAAGAATTTCTTATTTTTTAGGGTTCCGTAGTCAACTAGGAACCCTTATAGTTTCGCCATGTCTGTCCGTCTGTCTGTCCGCGGGTAAACTCAGATGCCGTTAGTACTAGAAAGCTGTAATTTGACATGAATATATCAGTCACGCCGACAAACTGGTACAATATAAAAAAGTTAAAAATATTTTTAGGGTACCTCCCATAGACGTAAAGTGGGGGTGATTTTTTTTCTTGACTAACTCTATATTGTGGGGTATATCGTTGGATAGGTATTTTAAAACCATTGGGGGGTTGCTAAGATAACGAAATTGCGAAATATTCAATTTTAAAGTGCACATTTTCATTGAAATCTGGCGTCCCCCCCTCTCTAAAATCCTGACGGGCGGAAAAATTTGAAAAAATTCAGAATGGTAGTAAATATATCAAACTTTCAAGGAAAACTATAACGGTTAAAGTCTTGAGAATTATTAGTAGTTTAAGAGTAAAAAGCAGCCTAAGGTATAAAATATATCTGACTAAACTATGGAAGATCCCGTATAAAATACGAAATCCTTAGAAAAATATTACTTATTTTTTTCGTAATTCCTACGGAACCCTATTTCGTGCGTGTCCGACACGCTCTTGGCCGGTTTTTGGATTATGCTCAGCCAGTGTCCGATTCACAACCGCAATGAAATGACACAATACTATCTTACTACCTTACCTAGCTATACTGTCGTAAGTACTTAATAATATTGTTGTGTCAAGTGTAATATTGTCTATACCGAAAAACCAGAAAAAGAGATCAGCGCTGGGAATCGAGCCCAGGTCCTCAGCAATCCGTGCTGCGTACTATAACCCCAACACCACCGCTGGACAGGAATCTAGACACGAATTTTTCCTATGCATACATATCTCAGGTTTGCTTATTTCTACTACGCTACTTATGCAGTGAGCAGCACTAGCGACATCTATGTTCCGCTCTCATCGAGAGACGTCACACACGGGATACCCGTAAAATTAACAAATTTGGAGTTGAAATAAAAAATACAAAAAGACTCCAAAAAACCAATCTTAATATTGTCTATTGTTGTGTTGTGAATATAAAGTTGTATTTCTTTCTTTCTTTTTGTAGGAGATAGCTTACCCGACAGTGTAAATGGCGAGGTTCCTCCCCCCAGGCTGGCAGCGGTGCCGCGTGCAGGAGTACGCATCCGCCCACTCGGTGTACGCGGCATGCTTCCTCATGGTACGAGGGTCTGTGCAGTCTGCGGAAGAAACAAATGACGGTCAAGGACTCATGAGCCATGAGGTCCGTTTCTGAGATATTGAACTTTTAAAGTGGCAAAGTGGGTATTCCAATTTTTTGTTGGTTAGATTACGTACAATAAAGTAAAGAGTTTACAATACAATACACATCATACATCAATATTGGAAATGCAAAGTCTTACGTTGATCCTTCACGGACTCTGTTGCGGGCCCAGCTCGGGTCGTCGTCAGGAAGCACAAAAATATAATGATGTACATGACGCTATATGTACATGTCAGCTTGAAGTAAGTTCCCGAGTGGCGCTGGACAGTGATCTCGGAGACTCGTGGCGTGCTGCAGCGGTACAGTCAGCGAGGAAAGTGTTCAGAAAAAAATATTTTTCTTTATTTAAAGGCAACTACTACTTACTAGGAGTTTATTTATTGATACAAATTTAATATATAAATACATACAAACTTGATTAAGTATTTACATTACATAATATCTTAAAAATATAAGTAGGTAACAAATAACTAAACTACTGTGTTTCGCTTTTGTAATTGTTTGTAATATTTCTTTTGTTTTATGTTGGTTTTAATGTAAATAATGTTGTGTATACTTTCTCTCTTTTGAGTACTTATTTCTGTTTTTTCTCTTTACCGCACGTAATTTTCACTGTCTGCTTATCCTCTATATAACCAAATGTTTTCTCCTAACTAGGTTAGCTGGAAGAGATCCCTTTTTAGGGATAAGCTCGCCTTCGTTCTCCTCTCTGTGTATTTGTATTTTTATTTTTATGTGCAATAAAGAGTTTACATACATAAACTATAACTTGAAAAAAAATGTAAAAGGATCCCCCCGCGGCATGGACCCAAAGACGCTGGCAGTATTTCCTCGCTGTATAGCAATGCAATGCTGATACGTTGTGCGAGGAAGCTGCCAGCTCTTCTGTCCCCTGTGGTATCCGAAAGTCGTTTTGACAATACTTGGGTGGATCCACTATTTCTTGTTGTTATTCTGTCTTGTCAGCGAAACAAAAGTAGTACACTTTAATAGAAGAAATGTTTTTGTAGGTACCATGTAGGTATATAAAAAAACAGCCTTAATAATATAACGAAATTCTGGCAGTCGCGGGCTCTGGTTCTGTCTAGTTAAGTACATAATATAATAATAATATAGTAGCAGTATAGTAGCAGTATAGTGTAGTGTAGTATAGTGTAGTATATAATATAGTTATGTACCTCAGACGTTTTCAACTGGTTGCCGCGGCACGCGTGTGCCGCGTATATTTTCAGGTGTGCCGCGAAGTATGCTTTTGGGGTTCCGTGCGTAAAGGTGTCTTTCTTTCTTTCTTTCGTTATGTTATACATATTACGATGTTCGGAACCCTCTGCGCGCCAGTCCGACTCGCACTTGGCTATTTTTACGGGTGTGCCGTGTTACTTTGATGAACATAAAACGTGCCGTTACAACAAAAAGGTTGAAAAACGCTTGATTTAACTGAAGGATTACTCATACTCATACTCTTTTATTGGTAATATCATTATTACATGTCATTTTGTTAAATTATTCTAATATATTCTAAGAACTAATTCTTATTCGAGCGTTTACACCGCCTAATTCAGAATATTCGACCATTTTTACAGAAGTGTCCAGGAAAAATGAAACGGTTGAAAGACTCGAATAATCGCTCTAAAAACAACACTTTCCTTCACAACAGTACCTACATCGTATCAATGCCCATAAAACTGGGTTTGCTTACAAACAAACCAAGACGCGTATCCGGAGCCGAAGATCTCTAAAACAAAGCGTCGGAACCAAAACCAAGTTAATTCGACCCTATTACCATATGAATAAGAGCTAGGTAGTGCCCGTTAGGATAAAACGTGATTGGAAAACTTGTCGTTTGTATTCGATTGATGATTAAAAAAGTTAATAATCCCTTTTATTTGATATCCAATACGGCATCTCTTTTTGTTCGTGAATGTGTCTTCTAGAATCCACAATCAACTTCAGAGGTAAGGTTAATGTACGAGTGCTCGTCGCTGTGTCATCCGCCAGCGGCGGCTGTGCCATCTTTAATTTTGTCATTAGCAATAGAGCATTCGGGCGTTTACCTTACATAACTTGGTATAGTATAAATAGCATAATAGTAGGTATCAAGTTGAAATTAAGACCTAATACTTCTGCCTGCGGCTCCTTGAGGCTGGTAAAAAAAATCCCGATATTCTTACAGGATCGGGTTCAACCTTGAAATTCAACCGCCAGAGTTTTTTTTTATTTTTTAGCGGGCATTTTGTTCGTGACCAGTTCATTTCAATTTTTATTATTTCATAGAAATACTGTTGTTAGGAATATATTATTTGGCATATAATTCGTTTTGCAACAATTTTAAATGACTGAATTACAAAACAAAGATGTTCATTTCTTCGCAGTTTTATTACAAACACATTGTAAAATAATCGACAACACGTACAGTCGAGGAAACTGAGCCGTGGATGGAAACTTTTCATATTTTTAGATAGATGTTATAACTGCTACCAGAAAAGTAGGTTAGGTTAGGTTAGAACTGCGACTCTTGCAGATTCAAACTGTTACCGGAAAAGTAGGTTAGGTTAGAACTGTGCCCCTTACACAATCGAACTGATACGAGAAAAGTAGGTTAGGTTACGTTAGAACTGCGACTCTTGCAGATTCAAACTGTAACCAGAAATGTAGGTTAGGTTAGAATTGTGACCCTTGCACAATCAAACTGATACGAGAAAAGTTAGGTTAGGTTAGAACTGCGACCCTTGTAGAATCAAACTGTTACCAGAGAAGTAGGTTAGGTTAGGTTAGAACTGTGACCCTCGCACAATCGAAATTACCCAAAAAAGTAGGTTAGGTTAATTGCAAAATAACTCATAGTCAAGTGACTTTACGTGAAGTAAGATTTATCTTATTAAAAAAAAAACAATAAATTACGAAACGTTTTCTATGAAATAATACAACTATACAATTGTCGATGAAATGAAAATACTCGAAGCGTTGACTTTGAAATAAAATTAGATTATTTAATTGTCGGTAATTTGATGATAAACCCGAATAGAGCCAACAATTTTCGCTCTTTTAGACTCTAAGTGCCGGCTAAGCACCAGCAGATGTTCCTGCACTTCGACTTCTGGCCAGAGGGCGTGGTCTTCCGTCGCTTTAGGGAATCAAGGATAAAAATCCCTAAATAACTTTTTTGTTTGTTTCTAATGACTTTTTTGTATTCTTTTTTTGTTTAATTTGAATTTTACAGCGCATTGGTTTTACGAGTACTGTAATGCTGTAATTTTTATTGGCAAATAAATAAAATATAATTTACTATGACAGCGTTCCATGGTGACCTATACCTATTTAACCGAAGCCGAGAGCACATTCCTTCAAAGCGGGTTCAAACTGCGCCCACACAAACTTAACTACTACAGTTAAACCATTGGTTTATTTTTACCACCAATGTAGAATCCTTGACTATCGTAATAAAAATACGTGGGTATTTTTGGTTCCCATTACTCGTAGTTTAGTTCAATGGGAATACAGAAATCCTGTTTTCTGGTCAAGCATAACATTGTTTGGAGAAGAAAGGTTCAATTTAAAGTAATAATGTTATTAGAAACTATTTAGCTGAATTAACTGATAAACTAAAACCTTAAAAACTTGATATACATACATAGCAGGTGGTAGGACCTTGTGCAAGGTCTGCCCGGATTGCTACCCCGTCTTGCTCGCTAATCTTGCCGTGAAGCAGCAGTGCTTGCAGTGCCAGTAATTTCACCGGCTGTCTTACTCTCCACGCCGAAACAACAGTGCAAGCACTGCTGCTTCACGGTAGGATTAGCGAGCAAGATGGTGGTAGCAATACGGGCGGACCTTGCACAATGTCCTACCACCTGCCTAAAACCACCTAAGTACTAATAAAATACTTACTGCAGTGTAACATTAAAGAAAAAATTACAAAAAAAGAATAATACTTAATACCCATAAGGCCCTGACAGGGATGTATGGGGTCCCTTAGTTACAAAACTAAACACTAACTATATTTACGTTTAGTGGAAGTGTAGAATGCTTCCACCGTCATAAATAAGTAAACATTATAATTATTTAATTCTGAACTCACATAACAACAAATTTGTTAAAGCAAATTTATAAATTTCACTTCTTTCTTTCTTTCACACTTTAACTAACCACTAGACTAGAATAGTCGCACAATGTGCGGGAAATGCCTGTCAAAAAAAAAATTCTTATATTTATTTATTAAATTACTAGCTTTTGCCCGCAGCTTCGCCCGCGTGGAATTCGGTTATCGCGCGCTGTTCCCTCGGGAACTGTGCATTGTTCCGGGATAAAAAGTAGCCTATGTCACTCTCTGGCCCATAAACTATCTCTATGCTAAAAACCCCGTCGTTTCGTTGCTCCGTTTCGACGTGGAACACGGACAAACATACAAACACACTTTCGCATTTATATGCTAGTCATCATCATCATCATCATCAGCCCGAAGACGTCCACTGCTGGACAAAGACCTCCCCCTTAGAACGCCACAATGAACGACAACTCGCCACTTGCATCCACCGGTTTCCCGCTACTCTCACGATGTCGTCAGTCCACCTGGTGGGAGGCCTGCCAACGCTTCGTCTTCCGGTTCGTGGTCGCCACTCGAGGACTTTTCTCCCCCAACGGTTATCTGTTCTTCGAGCGATGCTCGCAATGGATATGCTAGTAATGGATTTATTTAGTAAGTATCATGTGGTATCGTTCCGTGAGACACAGAAGTTTCTGGCAGAAAATCAGAGCTGCAGGCGTCTAGATCGCCTCAGCATAAATAATGCTGTCAGCGACCGTTTCGCATGCGGAGGACACACTCCAAAATTCTATTTAAATAAATAAATATCACGGGACAATTCACACCAATTGACCTAGTCCCAAAGTAAGCTTAGCAAAGCTTGTGTTATGGGTACTAAGCAACGGATAAATATAATTATATGGATAGATACATACTTAAATACATAATAAACACCCAAGACCCGAGAACAAACATTCGTTTCATACAAATATCTGCCCCGACACGGGAATCGAACCCGGGACCTCAAGCTTCGTAGTCAGGTTCTCTAACCACTAGGCCATCTGGTCGTCTAAACGCCTGGACGTCTTAATTTGTGTAATTGTGTAAATATTGCATTTCTATGTATTTTGTAGAAGTAAATACTTAAATAAATTTATATTGAACCACAATATACATAAAAGTTTATAGTTATCGTATGCCGTATTGGTATTAATTTTTGTTATCTTAGTGTAAAGTACCTAACTTGTCGTAGGTAGTTTAAGATTTGATTGAGCGCAACGCCAACAAACTGTCTCACAGTTTGGCGAACATTTAATTTAAGGTACAATGTATTTGCATTTTTTATTTAAATAAATTGAAAGAAAAAAAAATGTCTCAAGTGATCGGTTGCCAAAAACAAAATGTTGAAATTACGTACTTACATATGTATTCTTTCTCTCTTTCTACTTATGTAAATATTGGTCATCTCATTAGAAAGACCATAGCTTAGTTTAAGTGCTAGCTTTAGCCTTATTACTATAAGGTGGTGGTACTTATGGAGCCAAAATAAATCTCTTTCTTTATTTCTTTCTATCCCATCGTTGAGGAATCCTAGGCCGTACCCAGCGGGCCCAACTGGAAAGAGGGCCCCGGGAAGATGCCCAGGGATCTCTAAGCCGGGATTAAAAGCAACTCCGGCGCATGCGACGTCTCACTCCCCGCCATGTTGCGTGCCGCTCTCGTCCTGTGCCTCGCCACTCGGGTAAGTTCTAAATATTCATTTATATCTACACTCATCAGCCTGGGGATATTTTTTATCACCATCATCCCAGCCTATATACGTCCCACTGCTGGGCACAAGCCCAGTGCGGATTGGGAACTTCGCACGCACCATTGAATCGCTTCGCTGGTTTGTGCAGGTTTCCTCACGATGTTATCCTTCACCGCAAAGCTCGTGGTAAATTTCAAATGTAATTCCGCACATGAATTTCGAAAAACTCAGAGGTGCGAGCCGGGGTTCGAACCCACGACCCTCTGCTTGAGAGGCGATAGGACAAACCACTAGGCCACCACGGCTTCTCGGCTTCACGGCGGATATTTTTTATACCTAGATAGTTTTGAACATAATATAGGCATATTCTCAGGGCATAATTTACTGAGTCGAAATATCAAATTTGTCTGGGGATAATAAATGAAAAAAAGCGTCCAACTGCGAGTCGGACTCGCCTATGAAGGGTTCCGTAGCAGCAAGTATACATAATATAAAAGTTCTTGTAGTTCGTTGTAACTTTGATCGATGTTTTACTAATAGTATATATTTAAGGTAGACTTCCGAGTAGAGCGGCTCCGGCGTCACTAACGCAGCGACAGTGACGCGGCGATAGAGCGATAGTATTGTATTGTATTGTTTTGTAAAACTCTTTATTGTACATAAAACACATGAAAATAACATAACACAGGATAATAAGATGTACAAAGGCGAACTTATCCCTTAAAGGGATCTCTTCCAGTTAACCTTTGAACGATTGACAGGATATCAGACACAAGATTAGACACTACAAGTTAAGTTTAAATTAACTCAAAAAAAAATCATTTCAAATACACATACATAGTATTAAGTATGCAGTGCCCTTAGTGTAAGTTTTCGGTTACAAAATACGTCTAGATCGCGTTCGCGTAGTAAGTATATCAAACTTTCAAGGAAAACTATAACGGCTAAGTTTGTTTAAGAATTATTAGTAGTTTATGAGTAAATAGCAGCCTAAAGTATAAAATATACCTAAACTTGGAAGATTCCGTATAAAATGCGAAATCCTTAGAAAAATATAACTTAATTTTTTCGTAATGGCTACGGAAGGCTACGGAACCCTATTTTGGGCGTGTACGACACGCTCTTGGCCGGTTTTTATTCAAAACGTCGCACTTGTTGACGTGACAGCTGTCACAGAACGTTTCTGTTTCTTTCTCGTATCAAATTATTGTACGCATTACATTGCTGCTCGAACATATTTCAAAAATTAATTACGCTCTGGTATTTAATTTTAAATTAACAATTTGTTTTGATATCGGTATATAGCAACGACGTTAACCATCATGTGTCTCACGTATACGATGCCATTGATGACCATCTGTAAGTGATTACGAGATGTTATAATGGTTTCATTGTGGGCTTGTTGTTGTAGAACCCTAAGAATTTAGGGTTCTGTACGTCAAAGGAAAAACCGGTTAAGTGCGTTTGGGGCCCCGCAGAGGGTTCGGGTCTATATCGACTGATTACCTAATGTAATGTTTGACATAACTCTTTTTTTCTCTGAAACCTTTTATTTTTCAGAATTGTTATAAAACAAACCTAACCTAACCTATAGAGTTGTACAGGTGACCATTTGATTTATGAAAAATGCACGGTTTCAGCGGGAAACAAAATTAGGTATGACTAACAATAATTATGACAAAATATCCCGTAGGGTTCCGTAGTATAATTACACGCCTAAATTATTAGTTTTTTTTTTATTCGACTGGATGGCAAACGAGCAAGTGGGTTTCCTGATGGTAAGAGATCACCACCGCCCATAAACATCTGCAACACCAGGGGTATTGCAAATGCCTTGCCAACCTAGAGGCCTAACATGGGATACCTCAAGTGCCAGTAATTTCACCGGCTGTCTTACTCTCCACGCCGAAACACAACAGTGCAAGCACTGATGCTTCTGCGAGCAAGATGGTGGTAGCAATCCGGGCGGACCTTGCACCTGCAAACATACAGCAGTTTAATTGAAATTCCGGGATTTTACAAAAATCTTTCTTCTTTATTGATGTTGCATTATAAACAAGTGCCATCGTGACTCCATCCCCAGCGGATGAGAATTCAAGATTTTATCAAGATCCTGTGGGACAATTGGGATAAAAAGTAGCCTATGTGTTATTCCAGAGGTTCAGCTATCTACATACCAAATTTCATCCAAATCCGTTTGGCCGTTTTAGCGCAAAAGAGTAACAAACACGCACTCATATAAACTTTCGCATTTATAATATTATACGTATATAAGTAGTAGCATTACGGGCTTGTTATTCTTAGGGTTCTGTACCCCTAGTGTAAGTTTTCGGTTACAAAATACGTCTCGATCGCGTTCGCGTTAAAATCTCAATTTGTATGGAAACACGAACAGCGCCTCTAGCGGAACGTTTGCGATGTTCGTGTTTCCATACAAATTGAGATTTTAACGCGAAAGCGATCGAGACGTATTTTGTAGCCGAAAACTTACACTAAGGGCACTGTGCCTCTAGCGTGGCGTTTTCACAAAATATTCGTTTACTCTTCGAAGACGTAAATCGAGCGTTCGACCGTCGATACGTAGCCGCCACATGTCCACGGTGCGGCGTCGTCACGTTTTCGTTACGATACGCGGACGAAATAGCTTACGTAGCCAAACCTACACTCACAAAAGTTGTTGTGCAAACTTTCCGCTAGAGGCGCTGTCCGTGTTTCAATACAAATTGAGATTTTAACGCGAACGCGATCGAGACGTATTTTGTGAATGGGAAAATACACTAAGCACACTGTACGTTAATGGACAAACCGGATAAGGTACGTGTTTTGGGCCACGCGCCGTGTAGGGTTGTAGGAGTTATTTTATCAAAGGTTGTAGGTGTTTTATATTTATTTTTATAAATGAAATATGAAATACTTTAATATTAAGATTTATTAGCATTTTAAAAACATCATACAAAGCAAGATGTACCGCTGTATATGTCAATCATAATACCACAGATACATTATATTTTTTAAAACTATGATTCGTTTCACTCATAAATCACCTCCCCTTCTAACTTATTAAACAAAATATTGACCCATTATAGGTCTAAGACCTGTCTAGGTTTTACAATTCTACCACTTCTGGTGGTTATTTTTGGAGTCACCAAGCTCCTTTCATTACATTGATTGATGTTAGATTCATGTCTATTTATACTGCAATCATTATTTATGCTATCCTTTGGATTACAATAGTTATTATCAGATAAAAGAGGATAGAGTGTGTTTTGTACAGTATATTTGTTTGATGTATTCTCACTAAAAGATTTATTTAAATGTTTTATATTTCTTCTTATTTTGCAATCCACTCCTTCCTTTTTTATCCAATAAGATCTTGGTTCCCTACATTTATCAATTACAGTTCCCTTTTTCCAATATTTTTCTTTGTCAGTTTTGTATACAATCTTATCTCCTATTTCATACTTAGCAATTTTCTTCCTCACCCGTTTTTCATTTTCTATAAGAGACTGTTTCAAGGTTAAAAGTTTATGTACATTTTTCTCAACCTTAGGTTTTAGTGCCTCTGAATTAGTTGGTAGCAATGTCCTTACTCTTCTACTGTTCAAAATTTGTGAAGGAGAAACACTTAGTGTTGACAGAGGTGTATTATTGTAACTTAATACATAATCCCTGTAATCTACTTTATCCTCATGTGCTTTCTTTAAAATATTTTTACTGATATGGACTCCTTTCTCCGCTAACCCGTTACTTTTTGGATAATGCGGGCTACTTGTTATCAGTAATATGTCTTTACTTTTATAATATTTGTTACACTCTAGTGAATTAAAGGGATTATTATCTGCAATAACTTCCTCTGGGTAACCAAATCTAGTAAAAACTTCTTGGAATGCATTTATTACAGATCTGGATGTCTTATCTGGTAAGGGCAAAACTTCAAGCCAATGAGAAAAATAATCAACTATCACAAGATAATATTTTCCAAAAATTTCTAAGATGTCAGTACCTACTTTGGCATATCTTCTATTAGGAACCTTATGGCTCAACAAGCTATCTGTTTTATTAGCAGATCTAAATTTTTCACATGTACGACATTTTAACACATAATCATTGATATCTTTGGAAAGTCCAGGCCAGTAAAATAACTGCCTTGCTTTTTTTATACTCTTACATATTCCTATATGCCCTTCATGAACTAAATTTAAAACATAGCTTCTCAAAATTTTAGGTACAATTATTTTGTTTTCATAGAAAGCCAAACCAGATTCAAAGTAAATACCTTCCTTTAACTTATAATAATCTTTACATTCTTTTGGAATCATTTTTTCTTCTGGCCATCCAGTAATATAGTATTTATTTAGCATACTTAATATTTTATCACATTTAGTTTCAGTTTGAAATTCTTGTTTTCTTTCTGGTGTCATAGGTAAGTGTACAGTAACAGAATGTACCATTTGTAACATTTCTTTATCATTTTCAGTAGATTTCAAACTGTTTCTAGACAACATGTCAGCAAAGTGCAATAATTTTCCTGGCACATAATACACATTTAGCTTATACATGAACAATTTTAGTCTCAAGCGTTTCAGTCGAGGAGATCCAATTTTACATATTGGTTTTGACATAATTGACACAATGGGCTTGTGATCTGTCTGAACATCTACATCTAAACCATAAATATATCTGTGAAATTTTTTAGCTGCATAGCATATTGCAAGTAGTTCTTTTTCAGTTTGACTATAATTAAGCTCAGAGTCATTCATGGTTCTTGATGCACAAGCAACTAATTTTAATATATTATTACTATCACGTTGGAATAGACAACAACCTACACCATTCTTACTGGCATCACACTGCAAGATTATTTCTTTTTTTGAATCAAATGATGTCAATGACGGAGCCGTACACACTTTTCTCTTTAGCTCAGCAAACGCTAACCTATGAGCTGGTAGCCATAAAAACTCAGTATCTTTTTTTAGCAATTTACAGAGAGGTGCCATTAAATTTGCCATATCAGGCACATATCTGCGTACATAGTTGAATGAGCCTAAGATTTGTCTAAGCTCATCTCGGTTAGTTGGTTCTTCCAACTTGAACAGTGACTCTACTCTATCTTTATCCAGCGACATTCCATTTTCATTAAAAACTTGTCCAACATATTTTACCTCGGTTTGTTTGAACTGAAATTTATTTTTATTGAAGACAATACCCAGTTTTTTAGCCTTTGACATTACATTTTGCAGTGCTATGTCATGTTCCTTTTCAGTTTTACCCATAACTAGAATATCATCAGCCCATACAACTACATTTTGTATATCAGCGAATTGACCCTCAAGGACATCTTGAAACAGTTCCGGGGCATTCATTAAACCATAAGGTAGGACCAAGTACCTAAAAACACCAAAAGGTGTGGCAAAACAACATTTCCATGAAGATTCTTCCGACAAAGTCAAGTGATGGAAGCCTTCTGTGAGGTCCAATACTGAAAAAAATTTCTTACCCTGCAGTTTAAAACTTAAGTCTTCTAGTGTGGGCAACATTTTAGGTTTTTTAATTATAATTTTATTTAAGTCGGATGGATCAAGGCACAATCTAACTTTTCCATTTGGCTTTTCCACTATGACTATTCTGTTTACACAAGCATTTTCATGAATATTTTCAACCTTAACAATCGATTTCCTATCAATTAGTCGTTCTAGTTCAGTTTTAAGTGGTGGCAGCAAACAAGAAGGTAGCCTGCAAGAGGGGTGACATATTTGTTCTCCTGAACTTTTTGTAGGAATTTCCACCTTCCCTGGCAACCTTCCTATTCCCTCAAACACCTCAATATTATTATTTATAAATTTCTCTTTATTTGCATCCACTTCAATGGAATGCACTCTCTTAATAAGATTTAACGACACACATCCAGGCAGACCCAGGAGCATTGTGCCAACCTCAACTACTACAAAATTTTCATTACACATTTTATCTTTATATTTACATTGAAGGTTGACAATTCCTACTGCTTCTACTATGTCGCCAGTAAAACTTTGAATTTTAAAATTTGTGCTTTGAAGTTTTAAATTTAACTTTTTATTAATTTTGTTAAATATTTTAACGGGCATAATGCTCACCTCTGCTCCTGTATCCAACTTACAGTTAACCTTTATATTCTCAATTGTTAATGTTTCTGTCCATTCCGATTTTTTCTCACTTGACACTAGACAAACTTCACCACAACACAAACTGTCATCTGATGATTGTTCTGCATTGGACTCACACTTTGCCTCTCGAACACTTTTAACTCTGCAGCTAACAGCTAGATGGTTATAAATTCCACATCTTGAACATTTTTTTCCAAAAGCGGGACACTCTCTTGGGCCATGTCTCTTCTGGCAACGACGACAGTTAAATTCCTCTTTACATTTCTTTGTATCCTTACTCATTTTTATTGGCTTTTTCTCTGATTTGAAAGCCACCCTATCTATTTCGACAGATGGGTTCATCTCCTTGACCTGTGTCCGGCTGACCTCAGCAGCTCTACACATACTTGCAGCTTTTTCAAGGGTTAAATTTTCAATCCTCAACATTGCTTCCTGAAGTCCTTTGTCAAAAATTCCTTGGACAATCCTATCTCTTAACAGTTGATCCTCCATTCCCAACATATAATTGCATTTATCAATTTGTTGACGCAGGCTTGTATAGAAGTTATCAAATTTCTCCCCTTCTTCTTGCCTTCTCTCATTGAATCTGTATCTTTCAAAAACCTCATTTGAATTTGGGTTTATATACTTTTCTATCTCTGCTAATATTTTGCTATAGCTCTGGCTGTCTTCCTTGGACATTTTAAAAGACTGCACCACCTTAGTTGACTCAGGACCCAGCATATTTCTCAACAAAGACAACTTAATTTTGTCATTGCCCTCGTCCTGACCAATACCTACCAAATAATCTTCGAACATGCAGCGCCATGCTTTCCAATCTGATGCTGCTGCCTCTGAGCGTATATCGAAATTCGGAGGCAATTTTACTGGATTCTGCTCCATGCTGACGACAAAATTTATCTGTCTTAAACTTGACAATCCTCAATCACGAAGTCTTGAGACATACACTGTAAATTTAGTGATTTGTCGACTGCGCCATGTTTTATATTTATTCTTATAAATGAAATATGAAATACTTTAATATTAAGATTTATTAGCATTTTAAAAACATCATACAAAGCAAGATGTACCGCTGTATATGTCAATCATAATACCACAGATACATTATATTTTTTAAAACTATGATTCGTTTCACTCATAAATCAGTAGGTAGGTATAGATAGAGCCACGAGTTTAAGTGAATGATTACACACACAGCTATAACATGTCGTGTAATGGACTGGTTAGATCATATGCAAAAAATCGTCATTTCCTAGTAGCTAAATTTCCAGTCGCGTTTTTTCCTATTCTTAATATACTTACACCAGACGTAGGTATTTATTTCTTACATGATTTTTTCCCATTCGCAGATTTTCCTTAATGCTTTTTTTCAAATATATGCTTTTTTACGGAAACTTATTTTCACAATCGCATTTTTCCCAATTTTAATCGACACAAAAACAGTGTCGACGGAACCCTTCGGGCCGATGCAAACTTAACATAACCTGAACCTACCTACATATTATTATTGGTTATTTGGAGTCTTTTTAGGGTTCCGTAGCCAAAATAGCAAAAACGGAACCCTTATAGTTTTGCCATGTCTGTCTGTCTGTCTGTCTGTATGTCCGTCCGCGGCTTTGCTCAGGGACTATCAATGCTAGAACGCTGTAATTTTGCACGAATATATATGTAAACTATGCCAACAAAATGGTACAATAAAAAAAACAAAAACAATTTTTTTAGAGTACCCCATAGACGTAAAGTGGGGGTGATTTTTTTTCTCATCCAACCCTATATTGTGGGGTATCGTTGGATAGGTCTTTTAAAACCATTAGGGGTTTGCTAAGACGATTACCTAAGCTTACCTAAGCTTGGAAGCTTCCGTATAAAATACGAAATCCTTAGAAAAATATTACTTAATTTTTTCGTAATGGCTACGGAACCCTATTTTGGGCGTGTCCGACACGCTCTTGGTCGGCTTTTTGTATTTTTTATTTCAACTCCAAATTTGTTACTTTTACGGTCACCCGTAAAACCATATCGAAAATACAAACCGAGACTACGTATAGTGTAGGGGTATCGCACGCAGCACGGAATGCTGAGGACCTGGGTTCGATTCCCAGCGCTGCTCTCTTTTTCTGGTTTTTCTGTGCATCCATGTCTCAGTTTGTATTTTCCATAAACCTACTTAAATAAAATATTTCTGTGTTGTTTTAAATTGGGAAAAAACGCGATTATGAAAATAAGCTACAGTAAAAAAGCAAAATGGGAAAAAAAAGCATTTAGGAAAACATGCGAAGGGAAATTTTGTTTGTTTGTTTGTTTGTTTATACTCTTTATTGTACAAAAAGGAAAAACAAAAAGGTTACATAAATAAAAGTTGTGTTAAGTACAAAGGCGGACTTATCCCTGCAGGGATCTCTGCCAGTCAACCTTTGAGTGGTAGAGGAATTTTGCTACTGAGAAATTACGATCATTTCCCAAAAATGATTTAATCAGCTCTGAATTCATTTATAATTAAAATACTTACTCGTAAGTCGTCGTTTCCATTATATTTCTAAAGCAATTCAATGGTGTGTGTGAAGTTCCCAATCCGCACCGGGCCCGCGTGGGTACTACGGCCCAAGCCCTCTCATTCTGAGAGGAGGCCTGTGCCCAGCAGTGGGACGTAAATAGGCTTGGTTGACGATTTACCTACCTGTAATGTAAATATAAAGACACCAACATATTTCTTATTAATGATATATTTTAGGTACGAAACCCTCAATGCGTAAGTCCGATTCACTCTTAACCAACTTTTATTAGTGAGATGACAAATATACCTAACTATATTATACTGATATCACCTCACCTCGCGTCATACGTTGTTATTCGTACCTATTCTCTACCCGTTTTATGTTTTTATTATTCTCATCCTCATTTTTATCAAGTGCTGCGAGATTAACCTAAGTTGAACTACGTTCAGACGAAGTAAGCATTAATTTAATTATTACAAACATGATTCATTCGTCAATTTTGTGATCATTGTGACAAATAGATTGTTAACCGAGATATTGTCAGTGTTCAAAAGAAATGTGTACCTACCTAACCTTCACAATATTACAAATCTTAATGTGTGCGTGTGTGTTGTTGTTTGTTACATTTTTACGCTAAATCCGATGGAAGGATTTGGATGAACTTTGGTATATAAACAGCTGCACTTCTAAAGCGACGGAACACCATACTCTCCGGTCAGAAGTTATTTAGTTTTCAAACTACCGTCAAGAAAAATAGCATAATAAAATTCTAATATCATAACGTTTTCTAGGATCTAGTACGTAATGAATTTCTTAAGGAAATACACTTCCAAGTGCGGTAATTTTTGTGTTATACCTCTACAGATGGCGGCAAGTGTCCAAGTGCCCAAATTGAAGTTGAACGATGGCCGGGAAATACCAGCCATCGCGCTTGGCACTTATTTGGGATTTGATGCGGTAAGTAACAGCTGTTTAAGTCAAAAGCCTAAGTAGGCCCTAATATCTATTTAGGAACAAGTTTTTATTTAAGATGGGACAGACAGGACATTCGAAATAATCACCGGCAGAAACAAAAGCAAACAAATTTTCAAACGAAAAAATTAAGACAAAATTTACCGTTAAGTGTTATTTAAAATGTCATAATATAAACAATAAATATAAACATAAACTTAAATACCCACAATTTCGTACATTTTTGACCAAACAATAAATATGTAAGTTGCAAATTGAATTAGTAAATTGATGTCCCATTTACTTTTTCCTAAGTTAACGCCGAACTGTTGTAACCCGTGCCCTTAGTGTAAGTTTACGGTTACAAAATACGTCTCGATCGCGTTCGCGTTAAAATCTCAATTTGTATGGAAACACGAACAGCGCCTCTAGCGGAACGTTGGCGATGTTCGTATTTCCATACAAATTAAGATTTTAACGCGAACGCGATCGAGACGTATTTTGTAAACGAAAACTTAGACTAAGGGTACCGAGTAGAATCAAACCATCGATTGGTGTAGTAGAAACTGGCGAACGACGTCGACCAATCTATTCTACTATACATAAGTATATCGACGATCGACCCTTACTTATCATGATATTCTATGCTTCCAGAATGGTATCATACGTTCAGAGAACCATCAGCTCCGTGACATAGTGACGCGCGCCATCGACCTTGGGTTCCGTCACTTTGACACGTCGCCTGTGTACCACACGGAGGGGGAGATTGGGGAGGGGGTGGCGGGGAAGATGAGTGCCGGCGTGGTGCAGAGGGGGGACGTGTTTGTTACTACTAAGGTTAGTAAAACTATTTATTGAATCAGGCCTTACTTTGCGGACGTCCATGCATAGCAATCCCACTAATATCTGGAAGATCTGGAATCAGCTTACAGCGGCAACATTCCCGGAGCGTTACAACTTAGGGATCTTTAAAAAACGAGCCTACCAATTCCTTAAAGGGTCAGCAACGCACCTGTGATTCCCCTCGTGTTGCGGGTGTCCATGGGCGACGGTGATCGCTCTCCATCAGGTGACCCGTCTGCTCGTTTGCCCCCTCGTTTTATAAATAAATATATATATATATATATACCTATATAGAGAGCGATCACCGTCGCCCAAGGATATAATATATATAAGTACTTTGCGAAAGTGTGTGTGTGTTTGTATATTTGTGTGTATGTTTGTCCGTCTTTCTCGTCGAAACGGAGCGACGGATCGACGTGATTTTTGGCATAGAGATAGTTTATGGGGCAGAGAGTGACATAGGCTACTTTTTATCTCGGAAAAATGCACAGTTCCATAGGGAACAGCGCGCGATAAACGAATTCCACGCGGGCGAAGCCGCGGGCAAAAGCTAGTACTATAATAAACTAGCCTGTTACCCGCGACTCCATCAGAGCTAGAGAAAGAGAGAATTCCTGATGATAAACCATGGTTGAGTTCGACACGTGTTAGCATAGTGTGGGGGGGGGGTGATGATAGTATATGTAGTTGGATTACGTGATGTTTTTTTCTATTATTTTGTATTTTACCTATTATTGTGTGTCTGGAATAAACTTGTGTGTGTGTGTGTGTAACATTTGTTGCATAGACAGTTATCCAAAGTCGCGTAAGTAGTTCGTCGAACATAACGAAACGATACAATACAAATGTTAACTATATTCCAGCTATGGAACACCCATCACAGGAGGGAACAGGTCCCCGTGGCACTCCGGGAGTCGCTCAAGAACCTGGACATGAATTACGTGGACCTCTACCTCATGCACTGGCCCATAGGTGTCAATGTAAGTCTATGTCAAAAATTATTCAATTTATTATACTGGGTGGCGCCCTTATATAACTTTGTTTAGCAAATAATTGAAACATAAAATGACTCTCATACATAATGGACCAAAAAACAATTGAGCTGAGAGCTAGGTCATTAAAAAGGTCTGCTTATCGTCTTTATTTCGTTCATTGGGCGCCAAATTGAATTCCTTGCATAACTGAGATAATATCTTAGTCGGTGTACTTCTCCACAGGACGAAACTCTTCAACGGTTAATGCATCTACTTGAAATTTGGCAAAATATGAAAAGATCACCACAAACTTCAGGTCCTCGGTAATCCGTACCGCGTGCTATACCGTATGGTCAAACCATAGTGACCATCAGTGGTGTAGCGGTATAGCACGCGGTACGGATTACCGAGGACCTGGGTTTTCCCAGTGATGATCTTAATCTATATTTCAGTTTGTATTTTCAATTTCGGTTTTACGGGATGACCCAAAAAGATTCCAAAAAAAATCTGTATTAAAAATGTTTTTTTTTTACCAAAAACTAATTTTTAACTGTAGTTTATTTATTACTGGTGTATAGGAAGACTACAGCAATAACGACGTGGACTTCATGGAGACCTGGCGAGGGTTGGAAGACGTGCAGCGGCTCGGGCTGGCCAAGTCCATCGGCGTCTCCAACTTCAACCAGAGCCAGCTGCAGAGACTCCTCAATGAGAGCAGCATCAAGCCTGCTGTGCTGCAAATTGAGGTACAGTCCCCATCAGTTACATATTTCGGTGCGGCCAAGGTGATCAAAAATATCGAGACATGAACTCTAAGACCTTAATAATAGAGTGCGTGTGTAATAGAGTGTATGTACAGTCGATCCATATTTGACGACCGGATGGCCGAGTGGTTAGAGAATCTGACTACGAAGCTTAAGGTCCCGGGTTCGAATCCCGGCCGGGGCAGATATTTGTATGAATAATATGAATATTTGTTCTCGGGTCTTGGATGTTTAATATGTATTTAAGTATGTATTTATCTATATAAGTATGTTTATCCGTTGCCTAGTGTCCATAGTACAAGCTTTGCTTAGTTTGGGACTAGGTCAATTGGTGTCAAGTGTCCCATGATATTTATTTATTTATTTGATTCCTGACCCACCGTAGAACGTACTCACAATGCGGGTCACACTGAATTCCATTGTCAAGCAATGCGATGTCCACAGATACAGATTACACTAGATTACGCCAAAGTCTAAGAACTTACATTTTCTTACACTGTGGTTACGCAAATGCATCTACTTCGCGTGTCCGAGCCCCGAGCAAACGTCGGGGTTGGCCCCATACAAAGACTGACCGCTAACTGACTAATCATGACTAGTGACTAACTCGAGCCCCACGGCGGGCGGGCGGCGCATTTGAATCGATTTTGCGCGGACATCGGGGAATTCACATCGCTAATTCGCTCTTGAGACGTCACAATAGATATAAAAAAGTGACACGGTTGGTTTTCATACAGATTGAGGTGTTTGCGTTATCTAGTGTAATCTATATCTGTGGCGATGTCACTATGACTTTTTCAACGAAAAGGTTCCACAGTGGGTTACGATTTAGTTAACTTGATAGAATTTACTAGCCTTTACCTGTGTCTTCACCAGTTCCCCTTCTAGGTCTCATTCTCATGATCATACCTATTCATTCTCGTTGTCATTTCCATTTTTAGTCCCATCCCCATTCTCATTGTCATACTCATTCTCGTCCCTATTCACATTCTCAGTCTTAATCTCATTCCAGTTCTAGTTTACGCGTTCTCATTCTCATTTTAATTTATATTCGCATCCATTCTAATTCTTTTATGAGAAACAAACTGTATATAAAGGTATAATAATAAAGATGTAATGCAGATAAAAAACTGTAAACGGACCTATAAATAGTTTTCTTGTTATATCAGTTACGAAAACGTGACAAATAGGTACTTACACAAAATTTAAATTTATTATAAATAAAATATCTATTGTACCTAACTGTTGACCTAAGAATTCTTAAAATTATATCTTTTCAAACGCTTATTCTAATTTAAATTCCTATCCCCAATACTATTTCCGTTCCCATTCCCAATTTAATTATTATTCTTATTTTCGTTCTCGTTCTCATTTGCTTACTCATTCTCATTCTTATTCTTACATTCTCTTCCTCAGGTCCACACGCAAATGGTCCAGGCGCCTCTGGTTTCCTTCGCCCAGTCCCAGGGTCTGGTGGTGATGGGGTACAGCCCCTTCGGGTCGTTGGTGGAGCGCTTCGGAGCCCCGAAGCCGAGCAGCCAGCCGCTGCTCGAGGAACTGGCTGCCAAATACCAGAAGACTCCGGCTCAAGTCGTGCTTCGATGGCTGGTAAAAATAGTTGTAATTTTTTTGGGATCCTGCCGTTTTGCCAAAAATAAGAGATAAATTCTGTCAAAGTTATTTCGACAGACAGTGCTTAATAAAGTATTTGAATTGACAAGATTGCATTATTTTAACCCCTGTAAATTACTACAGGAATCGAAAGAGTTTTGCCTCCTGAACATGGGAAAGTATTTATTATAATTTATTTCTCCATATTGAAAAAAATACAAAAAATTTAAAAAACATATCTGAATTTGCCAACACTACCACAGAATAGATATGTTTCCTTTGCCTTTTTCACCAGAAAAAGGAGCTGTCATAATTTTGACAACGTCTGATTTACGTGATCTTTTTTTTAAGAGACTAGACAAAAGTAATGGATCTATTGTGTGGTACTTTTGGAGTTATACCCTTTTAGAATAAGCACATGAAAAAATTTAAATAAATAAATTAATAATTGTAGCGTAATTTTAAAAATATCAGCGTCTTTCTCTTTCCAAACAGAATACAGAGAACGAATCAAATTATAGTCTTAGAAATGTCAATTGTATTGTTAGGTATATCTTCGATGTTTTTACAAGCTGTTTGCCGTTTGTTTGTGTCAAATCTTGCAAGGTAATTAAAATTTTGAGCCACTTCTAGTGGTCGGATTGACTTGAAATTTGGTGTAATTAACTTACCTATGATTTGGATCACAATATAAGTGAGCAAAAAATGATTTTTTGAACAGAAAATAAGTTTCGTAATACCTATTCTCTCACCCCAAGCTAATATAAATGGTGTAACGTGACGAGTTGATTGATTTGGTGTAACTAATGTTTTTATAAGAATATAAATAAAATCTTGTTTTTAAAAATGTTTTTTAATTTCATTCTTTATTTACAGGTGGATAGAAACATCATTCCCATGCCAAAAACGGTCAACTCGAAGCGGCTGCAGGAAAACATAAACATCTTCGATTTTCAACTGGAAAAGGAGGACATTGAAAAAATAAATGGCTTGGACACAGGTCTCCGGTTCACCCTGCCTTCGTTCTGGCAAGACCATCTTTATTACCCATTCGAAAAGGTCGAGAATCCCATTCCAAGCCCTTTCGGTAAATAGATTTAGTTTGATTTCCAGTTTTACTTAAGTAATTAATTACTACTTGAAAAAATCGCTAAAAAATTTGGAGTTCTTTGTCACCTTTCTGTTTTATTCGACTGGTTTCTTTGTTTATTTTCAGTCTTAACTCAATCTGTCATAATTTATCTCTTTTCTTAAGGCTTCTAAACTCTCGAATTCTAAATTCTTACCTAATGCTTTACCACTACACTACTTCTATAAATGTAATACTTACAAATTTAAGTAGGTAAATTACTTGTTTTATGTAGTAGTAGTGTCCGTATATACGTAGAAGTTCTATGTATATTTTAAAATTACTATTAATTCTGTGCACTATTATATACAACAGGTCATTTACTTAATTTTTCATCTAAGTATGCTTTCTTTCAGTCTTCTTCGTTCTTACTACATTGTCATGTTCTTATTTTCTGTAAACGTACTCGTTGACTTGAAATAATTCTCACTCACATTTCCCGTTTCTAATTTCAAAAACACAAAATAGAATAGTGATTTAAGAAGTCGATAATGATATCGATAGTTTCTTGTACTAGTTAAGCTCAACAGATGGCGTTGTGATTAATAAATAAATTTGGAATATTTTTGTTTTTATTTCATTTTCAGTTTAGTTTCTGGTTGTTTTTAATATTGTCGTAATCCCTTTTCCCTAAAAGGTAAACGTACGAGTGCTCATCACTGTCCCGATAGTTGGCATCTTAGAGATGACAGCAGAGTGTTGTCTATTGGGTATTAGCGTGTCGAGCTCGAGCATTCTGATGTTTACTTTAAGCCTACTAGTTTTAAAAGTACCTATTGTCGGGAGCCAGGAAGATATTATGTCCAAGGACTGAAGTCCAGTCCATATATACGCTGAAGAACTTTCATAGCGCGATGCTAAACATCACAAGAGCGCTTGTGCGTCGTAGAAGTTCATGTCTTTGATAACTAGATGGCATCAAATTGCCTTGTATATAGGTAATCAAAATACAAATTTATAACAATATTTTTATAATTATGGCACTTCTCAATATTTGACAAAACTTTTTTTAGGTACCTTAGGTTTGAAGCCGGCAGAAGTAATGTTAATATTCGATGAATTAATACTGCCCTGTTATTGTCAGCATATTTACCGCATTTCAAACCGCCGGTTTACAATACATTTACGCAAAAAAAGGTACATAAGTTCAAAAAATTGCAAACTGCACTCACAATATCGTTTTTGCACAAGTATGTTTCTGAGACAATTTTAATTGTGCAGTCTATAGCGTATTTGGATTCTTTGTTGGAAAAAGCAAACTATTGTATTCTATACACAAAATATATAAAATAAACAAATTGTAGTGTAAAAAGTATTGATTATGAGAACATATACAAACACAGATACAAATATAAAAATAGAAATAATACACATCTCGCTAGTTCACACAACCTACATTTACTTGCTTAACGAAATTCGTATTATAACCGCTTATATCTAGATCTAGACGTATCTGACATTACAAGTTGTCACAGTAGCCCCTTGGATTTTAGAACAAAATATTTTGACAACCTCAATGTGATTATCGTTTCTTTAGATCGACAGCATATCCATTTAAATTTCATAATTTTATTATAAATAAAAACTTGGGCCTTCATAACACTTTAGGGAATAATTCGCCCGTGATGAAAGCAGTTTTTATCATTTCTTCATTAAAAATTGACATAAATGTAGGTTGTGAGACCCTGACAAACATCAAAAGGTGTTGCACATTTATTGTAGGTTTGAACCATAGAGTAACATGAGAAAAATCAACAGACAGGCCACATTGCGTTTGGGGCGGCTGAGATCTCTTCTGTAAAACGATGAACGAAGAGGTTGAGAAAACATTAAAAATTGGCCGTAAGATCCCATTCGGAGAATGCGAAAACTTGCATGGAAGTTTAATTACATTGCGGTATTTGTTTGACCAACTAAAATGATTGTTCTTCAATAGTCCGCAATGTACCTAACGCAACTCGCATTCAATTTCTTGCATCGTCTAATGAGGCTTACACTTATGCAAATTCTTGAATGAACCTCGTTTATATTCAAATATCATTTGAATGAATCGCATTAGAGATTCACATATTGACTCATCTGCATCTTATACTAATATTATGTCACATAATATTAACAGGCAGATATAATATTAGAACATAGGCCTTAGAACTCCAGTAATGTTCACGAGATGTGCTAGTAAGAGGTAAATGAAGTACCTAGTTAACAGCTGTTTTTTTAGCTCATCGTTCATAGTTCTAAAAGTAAGAGACCTCAACTTAGGACAGCGGTTAGGTATCCAAGTTATCGCGAAGCAGTAGCTTAAAAAAGTGCAAGAATCAACCAATTTTGAATAAAACGACAACATACAAAAAAACTTGTTAACCATTCACAAGCTATGATTATTCTTAGGTTGTCTGGTATTAAAATGGCAATTGTCATAATAAAAATCGATAACATATTTGAATATACGACGTCAAAAATCTTACATCATAATTTGTGGATGAAATGTAACAAAAAAAATACTTTGCAGTTATCGTTTTATACAAATAAATACATGCTTATTGTTAAAATTAATTCAACATGACATAGTGTTTATCGTAGAGGTCTAATTGACTATATTACCGCCCGAGCTAGTTCGTCTAATGCGTGATATGCCGTATATGTAGAAAGTGAAGGAAGTAGATTTCTTAATAAACGTGTTGAAATATACTTTTTTAGGATAGTTTCAAAATATTAATTCAAACGCAATCGTAAACTGACTGTAGACTCCGTGCTGTAGACAGACTGGTAAATTTTAGCTACATTTATTTTCGAATATATGTCATATTCTATCCAAAATACTCGATCCGAAAGCAATTTTTGTTTAACAAGTTTATATATTATGTGAAAAAATGTAACACAGTCATTTTAATCTAAACAGTAGGATGTAATTTTATTTTATCCTCTGTTTTAAACTTCACTAAGTACTCTTAATTAAAAAATGTCTCCTTACATGTTTTTTTTTATTATTTAAAAATAATAAAAATTGGATCGCGAAGTCTAGCCTAAATACCATTCTCATGAATAAATTAGTATAGCTAATTAATTATTTATTATTAATAAAAAAATATATTCCAACACTACATTGATCTTAAAGTAGGTAAATACTAATTATTTAAATTAAAGCGATTTAGGTAAAACGTTACTTAGTCTTATGAACAGCATTTTTAATATTACTAGGTATTTACGATAAAGGTTTAAGTTAGCTGATACCACTGTCATAAATGAAAAAAGACCACATGATATAAACTGCAGTCGGGTAAAAAATATCTGTACCAATTACGCACGCCACAAAAATACTGTCAAATTACGGCGTCATGTTGACAGATGATTAGAATTGACATACTGTCATTTCTGTATCTGTCAAATGACTCTAACAAACAGCTATTTTGCAACCAGCATACACGTCACTGTATATTTTCAATCGTGTACCACATTCGTCAGAAATCCTGCCCCTAACTTCGTAGCAGATCAAATAAAGAATGATATCAGTCTGAAGTTAGCTGCGGGCGGACTATCAAAAAATCGTCATGGTGCCTCGATATTCATATAACGGCAACACCAATCAATGCCTATTTTTTTTTAAATTCTTCTCGATACAATACAGACAAATCTTGCTTATTTTATGGCAATCGGCATGTAGGTAATTAAGTACAATAACTTGCGATTTTTCAACAATTATCTTTTATCCGAATGTAGTTTAAGAAGTGCATGGTAGTGCTAGCCAAGTTCTCGAGTGGCAGCTATCTTAATGGACCAAGGTTTGCATTCCAAGGTGTCTGGGGCCAGTGGGAAGCCTGTCTACAGTGCTGTGACATGCCAAAATCCTAGACATAACAGTACTTTTTGAATTGGTATGGTTAAACACAGATTTTAAAACATATTTTTAGTTACAGCTTTGAAAAATGAACATAAAGTCCTAATAAGAAACTCATACAAACGTCCAAGGAAGCATTTGACATTTAAAATGAGACTTCCTATCTAATCTCACTCTTCAACCATATTCACAGGTCTGCATGAAGGTAGACAATAGAATAGGTCCTGTCCTCGCTCTTTTAACATAGTGTGAGAACTACTCAAGCCACACAAGTTTTTGTTCAAAAATCTGGTTGAACCTTATATGTTAAGAAATATGGCTTAAATTGCATATAAAGATGAATCAGGTGAATACTTCACAAAATGGTTTTCAGTTACTTTATTTAGTAATATAATTAGAAAAAAAAAACAACTATAAAACTAAAAATGATAACAGTTAAAATTACGAAGTATACTCCAAACAATATGTTTTTTAAACAATACGATCTCTTATGCATTCAGTGAAATATTCAATTTTTTTCAGTTACATGACGCCATTTTGACGCCTTATCATGAAACACATGCGATGTATGACTCGATCCAACATGTCAGTACTCACTTACGATACTAATTCTAGAAATTTTAAAACAATCGAAGAATCTAGAATTCAAAAATGTCATCAGATAGCTAGATTCAACAAGGAAGATTATACGTAAGCTATTCATTTCATTATCATATAGTCATACTATATTTTTTAAATATACATACAATATCCATCTCCTTATAATATGCTTTGCACTTATATTATTAAAAACACTATTTGAGGTTGTATAATACTGTCGTATAGAATAGGCACTGGAATGACAAATGTGATATTATAAGCGACTAGGTGCTATCCTATTTTCCCATTATTTCTAGCCTGTGCCTTCTTTGCAGACAGTACACCTTAGTCAAACAAAAGTATAAAATCTTTTGCATAACAAAAATTAAAACCTTTGAAAATATAATACGTTATTTAGGATCTACAAGATACAGTAGAAATGATTGAAAGTGGAACTAAAAATTTCCTACAAAAATTGAGTAACGAAATAAATGTGATAAATGTAACAGTGTCGTTCAAAATAGCTCCTTTTGACTTTTACTAATTTTGTGGTTGTTTAGAAAACATTTTATAATTTTATTTAACTAAGATGCGTCGAGGCAAGCGTAGGTGCTCATGGTATTTGTAAAAAAGTGCCCGTTCGTTACGTCATTATTAATCATATTACCTCTTCTTTATCCTACTATGATGATATGACGTAAATAAAATAGCCTATAAATGGCTCCGATTCGAATGAAAGGAACTACTGTTTTTTTTAATAAAGCTATTTTTTCACAAAATCTCACTTCTACGCACTTCGCGTGCTCAGTTAAAAAAGGAACCTACCAAAAAATCTGCCGTTATATCAAACGCTAAAATAAACTTATGCGATATCTATTTAACGATTAAAAGTTATTTGGTGTTTATGTTCCTAGATTTAAGTTAAGCTAGCAGCCGCACAGGAGTGTCACGGCCAAGTTCTACAACTATTTAATAATACGAGGTCACCGTGTTTCGCATTGCCCCCTCTAAAACTAGCTTCGTACAAACTACACCCGTCGCACGAAATACTAAATCATATGGGAACTAAAACACGTTTTTCTATGCGTCTAATTAATTTGGAAACTTATTGTATGACACTATTGCCTTTTTTAATCACCACGCTATTGCTTATCCTTTTTAAGTTACGTTTAAATATCGCTAGATGTCGTTAGCAATCAACTCTGTCAACCGTTTAGTTCGAGTCAAGATTATTTGCAATCATAAACGTTGCAAAGAGACGTGTCTTAACTAGCGACATCTATAAATAATTATTTGAAAACACTTCACCGACATGCTTCTCACTAGTTTGGCCCACTGCGTACAAAAAACTTTTAACAGATCCCTATTTTCTTTAGGAAAATAAACAAAACCGTTTTATAATTGCGTCGGGTAGCACAGTGCTTCGAAAATTTTAACCTAAATGAGTAAGCACATTTTACATTGCACATCAAAAAAGGACAAGTGTATTTCTATTGATGTAAGTCACCATTATTTTAGCAAACCTTATAGGTTTATAAGTTTCTTGAATAACTCAAAAATAGCATACATACATTCTTTTTCATGTTCAAGTATTTTTTTAAAGTTAAACAACAGGTTAATTTTGTAACTTGGCCAATTTTTTACAATGCCATGAAAATGTCAAACTCCACCCGAGCTGTCAAACTTGACAGACGCTTACCGAATAAATAATCCGCACCTCGTCAAACTCTGTACCCTTACAATCTGATACTACCCTAGTTTTTACACCCCTAAGTACGGCAGTTCAAGCTAGTTCGTCGCTATAACCAATTTTTTTCTATCTAAAAGTGCCCACATCTATTTTATGTGCATCTATGAGCAAATTCAACTTGGTCTTGGAAATTTGGACCAATAAAAAAGCGATTGAGGGTGTCACTGCTTTTCGTCGTTACCGATGTCGATAATTTCAAGCACGTCCGTGCTGCACTATTTACAAGCTATTGTTAGTTGAAATTTTGGTAACTACACTATACTTAAAATAGTTAGAGCAAAAATGTTGAACATGAGAGTTGCAAGAATGAAATGGCATTTTTCACATCAGTACATAATTATATCAGGTACATACTGCACTATCGCTGAGGGACGTATGTTAGTGATGTGAAAAAGCTCAGAAACTACGCTACTGTTGGACGAAAAAGTCTAGGGTTAGGTTCAGTCGAACAATCGATGGTTTACACTGGATTGGTACGTCACTATCTCGATGAAAAACGGTCAAAACAAAATGACAAAGCATCTGCTGCATTCAATTTTGTTTAACTTGATAGAAATTTATTAGTTCTAAATAAAATATTATTATCGTGTCTTCCACGCTCGACTTATCATTGGATAAGACCAGAGTACAAAACACAATTAAAAAACTTAATAAAATATTTAAAACTCTCGTCTTAATATACGTAACAATCCAATGTTTGACAGCTGTCGTTAACAGCAAAAACTGACATCGATAGTTACATATTTAAACAATCGGTTAAATTAACCATTGTAATGTTGACAACTCACGCGGTATAACGCAAAGGGTGTATCCGACACAAACGCTTAATCATCTTGTTAGACAAGTTTATATATTTTTACTCATCTGCACTAAAACCCAGAAAAATAATGTTACAAAGAGACTAACACGTCACATTTTTCTCAAGCTTTACTATCAACTTAGTCAGTAGAAAAATCGCGATATTGTTTTCATCGTCCCCGACAAAAAGTTAAAAAACCAGCGCCAGAGTGAACTAAAACCCTGCACAATCATATTACCTCCCTCTTGCGCATAAATATCTTTTATTTGCAGTCATATTTCTGCACGGTTATAATTGATTTATCTACGGGATGCAAACTGAATATCTTTAATGATAGGTAATTAAGAATACGCCCAATGGTCACAAGACCAGATGCATTCAATGTTCGTTCTTAACATTAACATGTACCCTCAATTTCTTCAGTCTAACGGCAAGACATAGAGTTCTTTGATCATAGCATTAGATGCGCTTACGATGATCTTAAGGCTACGAATACACTATGCTAACAGAGCAATTTTAACACACCATCTCTTTCTTTAGCGATACTTTGAAGAGAGACGGCGCGCTAAAACGGCGCAGTTAACTGCATGGCACGTTCTTACACTTAAGGTCACAGTCTACATCCCAAAAAGTCTAATAACGTAACCGCGAACCATTTAAGACTGTAAGGGCCTGTTTCAGCACTTGTCGGCTAACTTTAAGTGTCAGATAAAAGTAGTGCCCTCTTTGTTTATTCGGACAAAACAAACAGAGACGGCATCACTGATAACCGTCACTTAAAGTTAGTGGTCAAGTGGTGAAACAGGCCCTTAATCTTGAAATCAAATCCCGTTCTATCATGTCGTGTGTAGTGACGTGTCCCAATGTAACGTGTTTACGTCGGTACACCCTGCGGTAACGTGGACTATCGATATCGGCAGTTTCGACCTCACCCCATCACTATCCTACTTCACCTGCATGCACATGCAAGCAGCGCCAGCGCAGCCAGCAACCCCACCACTCCGGTGGGGCCCGGGCCGCCATTACACATGTCCTCCTCGCAGAAACACATATGGCCAGTGCCTGTACTTTCCATCATGCAAACATGGTCCACCATGAAAAGGTTGATCTGTAGTTGCGATGTGCAGGTACGGCGGACTACCTCGTACGCTGGAACAGAGGGGGAGGTTGTTATTGTTAGTGACCATTGTCGTATTTGCCATTATTGGAACGAGAACTTTGGCTTGCCGTGGCATCTTTTTTTTATATTTATAATATACTCAGCGGCACAAAATTTGGCCCACCCTTCACACAAAATTACCGATTCTGCATACATTTGAGGGCTAGATTTTTTGCCGCTCAGTATATATAAAAAATTAATCCCTATTTCCCTTGGTCACGGCATCAGGCGTGAACGGCTGGGCCGATTTCGCTAATTCTTTTTTTTTGTTGTGTTTGCTACTCTATTTTTGATGACATAGGGGACGAGGGCGCTTGGATAGTGATTAACTGGGATTACTAATGTATGGGCAAAAAACTTTTCCCAAAGTATCATATCCCAAAATATTTTACTCAAATTATCATTTGCCAAAACAACTTATCGCAATTTTACAGTTAGTAAATTTCTTTTTGACAAATTATTGTTTCATAAATATATATAGAAATATGAAATACTTAGCATTTTAATAACCTACTTTTCTGAGCACTGTGACGCAGTTCTAACCTAACCTACTTTTCTGATAGCAGTTCGTTTCTGTGGGGGACGCAGTTCTAACCTAACCTAACCTACTTTTCTGATAGCAGTTCGTTTCTGTGGGGGACGCAGTTCTAACCTAACCTAACCTACTTTTCTGATAGCAGTTCGTTTCTGTGGGGGACGCAGTTCTAACCTAACCTAACCTACTTTTCTGGTAGTTGTTGGTTTCTGTGGTTGGATAACATTAGCCAAAAGAAAACGTTTGCTTTATAAATGTTTGTCATAATAAAACTTGACAAAGTAAAATTATGCTAAATGATAATTTGACCAAATGAAATGCGAAATGTAAATATGCTAAAGATTTTTGCTATAAGTTTTTTGGGAAGTGAAATTTGGCGAAAAATATTTTGTCGAAACGGCAGTACACCGATAAACTGGTTACTATTATTTAAAAAATATTATTTAAGTTTATTTCATGGATATGGACCTCCGCAAAGTAACGCCTAATTCAATATTACTTACGGCTCTTAGAGTATCGCACCATCTTGACGCAGCATCCGTTGCAGGTCTGCAGTGGCGGCTGGTCCCGAGGCAGCGCTGTGTAGTTGAACGGGTCCTTGCAGCGAGGGTCTGTCCAGCTGTCGCACTCGTAGCAGTATATCGTCCGGGCTGTGGAACAGAGACGGTCATACGTTAAAGAGCTGGTGACACAAATAGACTAGGGAATCCTCCACGACGGGCACATGACGGTACAGCTATTAAAGATTCACGGTTAGTATTAGACATTTATTGCTAAGGCATGTTAATGATAGTACGAATACGACTTTGTCCCGTTCTATGTCAAGATCCTTGGTCCGTGGGGTCTTGGGAAAATACTGTGTGTGACCTACAACAACATACAAATTAAATACTGCTATCAATGTATGCCATCCTAGAACACAACTGACGTCGCCTGTCACGCTACAAACATCAAGCATTTTGCTTGACATTGCTCCTTCGAATAAACTTATTTAAAAGTGTAATAAAAACCCGTATGGTGTCGGGTTACAATTACACCTCTCCATTTCTTCCGTGGATGTCGTAAGAGGCGATTGAGGATATAGGTTAAGGTAAGTATACCGTAGGCGACACGCTAGCAACCGTTTTTGTCAAACTTAAAACCTAAAACTGCTAAAAGTGGCTCCGAAGCGGTAACGTTTCGTGTGCTCTGCCTACCCCATTTGGGAATACAGGCGTGATGTTTGTGTGTGTGTGTAATAAAAATTAGAAAACTATTTATTTTTAAAAGTCGCTGAACTAATGTTGTTCAGTACGAGTATGATCTATGTTTCAATTATTTGCTCATATTACAGGCCACATCCGTATTAATTTTCGATATTCATATACCTCTTCGGCATGAAAATAGCTAAAATATTCAGAATGTCGATTCCAGCTAGTACCTACATCACGTCATTAGTGACCTTATTTCAAACAGCACATTCGCATGAAACCTATTAAGTTTAAACCTAAATCTAGGGCATCAACGGTAAACCTTGAGTTGAGGCACGCGACGTTATAACCTAGCCTTTTCACGCGGCTCCACTTGCATAAACCTGAGTCCAGAGACCCTATTGTCTATAGCACTTGGAATAGTAATCATTTTCATCACTTCTTTCTCTCACACGGTATAGGATGAAGGTAGAAAGAGACAGGGAATGCGATCACGAGCGCCCCATGCAGCGTTAGACAAAAACAATAATATGTAATTTATTTCCGACTAGCTGTTGCCCGAGACTCCATCTGCGCAGAATTCGCTTATTGCTATCCCGCGGGCACTATGCATTTTCCGGGATAAAAAGTAGCCTAGTCCTTCCTCAGGACTTGAACTATCTCCATACTGAATTTTGTCTAAATCGGTTCAGCGGTTTAAGCGTGAAAAGATAACAGACAGAGTTACTTTCACATATATAATATTAAAAATACAGTAGGGATTATCTTTCATAATTTGTTAGTAACATTTTATAGTATTAAAATACAATACGAAACGATATTATATTAAAAGGTTACAGGCCTAAGGTTGTGAACCAATTATGAACACACTGTATTCTTTAATTTACTACGGTGTGCGAGTAGTGTTGTCCAACGTGACTAAATACTGAATATCGATATTTGCCACGTAAATAAAGCTGTAATAGTAATACCTTGTAATAAGATTACCGTGAATACTCCGATGCAAATGGGCTTAGCGCAGCACTAATAGACTTGCTAGTGATGTGGGTAATTTAATTAACTATCGATAATTGAAGGACAGTGTAGAAGTGAGGCGACTTGGTAAATTATTGTTGTTTATTCTTAAAACTATTTGAGTCTGCTTCGTAAGTTTGACACGTTTGGATGTAGATCTTGACGTAACGGAATCTTTAGTACTAATTTATTATATCTGTATCGACTGTATCCTAATGTGGAAAGGAATATCGTTTGATTCGTATGGCAATACTAAATGATGTCATTTATTTATATGCAATGGCAACACCGAGACGAAATGTCATTGGGTAGACATCGATTCAGGCGGTTACTGTATGAATGTTGGAGAGAACGGAAATAAATTTGAATTTTTCAAGATAATAGTGGTTTGATTCGAGATAATTGTGTCGTACAAGTCAACGCACGTAAAAAGAGCTCTGGGTGGCTAGTGGAGGGGATACGTTTGCGCATCTGTCAACTAACATGTTAAATTCAAATTCAAATTCAAATGGCGTGACGGCCGCGCGGGCGCTCCTACGCCCCCTCCGCGTCCCCCACTGCTCCGCCGCCAATTTGGTCCGTATTTCGCTCACTGCGCAGGTATATCGCCAGGAGCTCTTTTTACGTGCGTTGATTTTTACTCTTCTTTCGGACTTCGGTCCCCAGGCACAACACCTGCCTGGAGAGAGATATCTCTATTGTAGCTTCTCCACCTCATCATAGGGCCGCATTGGTGACCCCAAACCTCTCCATAAGTCCATAACATTGGCCTGAATTGTATTAGATCCTTTACACTCTACTCAACACTTAAAACTAATCTCGAAACTTTAGACGCGCTCCCGAAAAGAACCCAGAAAGTGGTTTACACAAACATATCAAATGTAAATACTTAAACGTGAATCTTTAAAAACTGTTTTTCTGAATCATCAACACATTTTTTATTGTTTGTAAACGTAATTTTTCAATGGAAGAAAGACTTATAACGACTTACATCTTTCTTTCGCGTGCGTTGCGACTTCAAGCTGTAATTTTTTGTCCCTTTTGTATAACCTAAGTTTTCTTTATTTCGTTTTATGCGATTTAATGCAATTAATATAGATCTGAGTGTAGGTAACTCTGTCATTATGAGTATAAGTGAGTTTTTCACTAGACAATTAGTATTAGTCATTTACTTATTTCACTTCTACATAATTTTATTATTTGATTTTCTACTCTAAGATTTAATTAATTCTACATATTAATTACCTACTAGCAGGGCTAATGGCAGCATGCACATTCTAAAAATGACTCCAAACTTTAAAAACGGCTCTTCTTGTATGAATTATAGAACTGATTTGAAACTTAAGTGTCTGTTCGAGGAACACCGACTTTTATGTACGGAATACGGATACACTACTAGTACTACTACAAACAAGAAGGCCCTTTGTAAGTTTTTTAAATACACGATAAAACTTTTTCTGATCCAGTGAAGGCGTCGCTAGTGGTTGGCTTAGGATACGTTTTCATTAAGGCGGTGATAGCGTTGCCTAACTCAGCGCCAACTCTAGCCCTTGATCAAGGTAGAGCGAGATAGTCTACACCGCTTCCGCGCCTCTCAAAATGAGCTAAAATAATTATATTTGAAAAATGGCGCCCCTTGCTATTTGGCGCCTACAGCGACCGCTTCTTTTGCTCTACCCCAGGGCCAGCGCTTCTGGTGAGTATAGTACCTAGTACTCTATGAAAACGCAATGAAATTGTGCTCATTAGTCGCAAAGCGGCTAAAAACTATAGGCGATCAATTTTTTTATTAAATACAATGATATTTCTATTCCTTATATTATTATTAGTTCTGTGATTTCCACATGCGATTGGTCGATTCAGCTCAACACCTATCAGGATTAATGGAAGCGCACCCATAGTGCAACATTGATATGGTTAAGGCATTATTTTCAGTTTTGACAACCAAGCCGCTACCTAGTTTGCCATATTATTTCTTGATGAAATTAAAATCAGGTTAATAACTGACTCTTTGAGTGTTCTTTTACACACTAAAGAGTTTTATAATCGTCAAGCTCACATATATCAACATCTACGTATAATAATGTTACACAATTGTTATTTATTTATGTATTTGGGCACAAACGGTACAATAAAACTTACATTGTAAACAATGACATCAAACATTGACCAACAAAGTTGCCACAGGTTATTAATTCCCAATAATAAAGGCAGGTTATAACGGCAATTATCATTAACCTGTGCACTCCAGTCTAATTACCGTGTCACTTGTGTTGTCAATAGCAGCACGGTACTAAGAATAAGTGCGCAGATCTGGAAAAACGATGGCGGCTTTTCTCATTATTCTGTGCCCTCAAGTGTGATTACTGTGTCATTAGTGCAAAAAATAGCGGCACGGTAATGACACTGGTGCACAGATGAATAAGAATAGCTGATAAGCAGTCTATTCATAAATACAAATAAGCAACATATAGACATGAAAACACTTACCTTACTCAAATTAAGATTAAATTTGTTGTGATTTTTGTTAGTGTCAAATGTATTTTTAATTATGTCTCAATGTTAAATGAGAAAACAAAAAGCAATAATGAGGAGCTATAGATATTGAGGAAGATATAAATAAAAAAGCAGATCAAAAACATATAACAAGTGGCAACTCAGTCTACGGCATTTCGATAATTAAAATTAAATATATGAATATTATATATATCTGCTCGACTATTTCAGCGTATTTAGCCAATGGAATATTCAAATATTTATTCTTGCTAAAGGCGAGTGGTAAAAAATCTTGTTTTTAAGCATACAAGCTTCGTGTTTAAGCCTTTTTCGTATATAAACAAGTACTTACTTTGGCATTCGGCTTGAGCCAGGGGAATGAGACTTAGTGCCCATAACGCTGAAAACCATGCTTGCATTAGTTAAGAAAATAGAAAAAAAAACATAGTACTACACAGTAAAATAAAAGGTGAAGGAAACTTGGGTCCTGTAAATAACTGAATTAAAATAAAATACCGTAGACTGAGCTCTATAGCTAGTAAAACAAAAACTATAGAAGATACAGTTTTTAAACATTATGTTTCAAGGCAAAATGTTTCTGTCCTTTATACCCACGCCACATAACGTGTCTCGTTTACTCATTTACTTCATAAATATCATTAACATTACACAATGAAATATTATTCTGATTTAAAAATAAATAAAAATAGAAACTTTTCGCCCGCCTTACCAATGTACTGCCGTGGTCGTGATGTATTTTGTGGTGAAAATTAAACCTTAAAAAATCCAGTTCAGTTATTCACAGGAGGTCATATATAATGTTATATATGTAAGTGTTCGTGGATATATCTCGTAAGTTTAGAAATGGGCAAAGTTGTAAACAATATCAACACTTATTTTATATTTCTAGAGGTTTTGATGTCTGAAATCGATGTTTTAAGTAGAAGTAGAAAAAGGTTTATATCATTTTTTTTGAAAATTATAAACAGTTTTTAATCAGCGAAAAATATCATTTTACAAAATTAGGTACACATATAAGTAGGTAGAGTCATTCACGATGACGCTTGCCATGGTTCTTATTACAATGTCATTAAGGTCTTATTTTGTCAAAATCACGCGTCTTCGTGGATGGCACTAGGTATAGTGATATATAACACAGGGAACCCTTATAGTTCCGCCGTGTCCGTCGGTCCGTCCGTCCGTTTGTCCGTCCGTCCGTCTGCAGTTTAGCATAGACACTGCTTGTGCCATAAAACTGCACTGTTATAATTTTATTTGTTTACAATTTTTCCGATTCCTAAACAGAGGTACTTCAGTCATAGCATGCAAAGAATTACCCATTCTTCGGAACATGGCAACATTCATTCCTGTGGACAATAACCGCGCTGCAAACACATCTAGAAGTTTATGATTACAACACTGCTCTTTAATAATACACTGGCAACACTTAGTTTCACCCGTGTGTGGGTATGCGTAATAAACATCAAATCATGCAAGTTAAATTTGACACACTTCTAGTAACAAAATCGACTTGAAATTCGGTATGGAATGACAATGCAAAAGTAGTCAATAATAATACGATTATATACTACTCAAAAGAAAACAGGGGCCACGTAGTTTCGTTGGTTAAACGAAAATACAAACAAAAAAAAATATTCCTTGTCTAAAATGGTTTTATTGATACAAAATAACACAACACAGATACTTTTCATTCAATTAAATGTATTCAGAAATAAAAGGCAAAAGTATTGATTTATTTCATTTCACCGATAAAATCCCTTATTTTCCCTTATTTTCTTTTAACTAGTATATTTAAGTGTTTTTTTAATCAAAACCTTTTTCTTTGTACTGACATGCATTCATCATTGAAAATTGGCATCCCCATACTTAATTCCTCCAATGGCACCATAAAGTGGAGGCAGATGGGAAACTGCAGTAAAAGCAGTAAAATTTTACATTGACCAAAAACATTTGATGCTACAAACACCAGTGTATAAAAAAAGAGCACAACACTACCAAATAGTGCGGGACCACTATCGATGTCGATGTATCGATGTAGTTTGCAGCTACGTACACAACACTGACTACCGACTGCTATCGACGACAATGTCAACCCAGTGTTGGGAGTATTATGTATATTACCAGTTCGGATGCACGAGTTAGCCTTAACTTGGTCCACACCAAACCAGGACATGAGAAGAACTGAAACAGAAGATAGTATCCAATTAATAAAAATGAAATGTTTATAAAACGAAAAAGATTTTCCAGTGCGTCGGACCAAATTGACCAAAGAAAGTGGCACTGGTATTTTGTTTTATTTATTGTTGCAGGAGAGCGTGCAAAAATATCTGAGACGTCCTACCGAGCCCTAGATATAGAGTTTTATCAGATATTTATGCACACTGTGTTGTGCCAGATGTTGCTGGTGGTGAATGTACCCATTGTTACTAACTTGCCGTCGTTTTATGTATTTAAAATAATTATGTATGTAAGAAATAGAGAGAGAGAGAGAGAGAGAGACATTTATTTACACATATTCGATACACAGAAAAAACACGTTAGGATGAAATAATAATTTAAAAAAACATCGAATAGTATAAATAGGTCGTTAACCCAAAGGCTACTAGAAACAGGAAACCTCAAATTTCTATACAGACTGGCTAAAACCGAGGAGTTATTGCTGGGAAATTTAACATGCTTCTTTATCACAAAATTCCAAAAAATATTACTGATCATACTATACTGAGCGGAAAAAATCTAGCCTCAAATGTATGCAGTACGGTTAATTTTGTATGAAGAGTGGGCTAAATTTTGCGCCGCTGAGTATATTTCATACTGATCAAACAGATTTGATTATTTTGGAGCTAATTTATCTGAATATTATAGCCTTAATGGAATAGATATATTTTGACTTGGACTTTGATTAGAATTAGCATCGTAATCCAGGGCGGAAATGCAGGCAGACTTATGAGCATTCTGCCACAGGGTACTTACAGGGGAATTATGTTGGTACATAATAATCCAGGGCCTAAATGGATCGAGGGTTACCTATGTCTTCAATCATAGATAAATATTTTCAGAAGTCACTATTAAATGCATTTTTCAAGACCAGGTCGAAGCCTGCCTTTGTTTTTTATTAATGGAGCTTGTAACGGACGGGTATCGACTTCTCTGTTCATTTATTTATAGTTATTGTACCACCATGCTGTTGTAAGCGAAGAAAAAACCCAACTGGCTTAAAAAAATACTGAAACAATTACTTTGTTCACCCGCGAGTTCAGCGATTAGTTCGAAAGGATTTTATTAGTCTAAAACTGTCATCAAGGCAGTAAATAAATACATCCACTGTAATTTCGCGAATTATGTGACATGAAATCTCTAAATGTGTCATTGTGTGACCCAATTTTAGTTTCATCGCACGCCGCGGATATCGCGCGCCGGTGCACGTGGAACTAAAAATAATATTCTGGAAAAAGGACGAGCGACAACACTAGCCTAGAGATTATCGATGTTTTTTTTTAAAGGCACTTGCTACCACAAACATTAATATAGGTAGAGTCATTCACGATGACGCTTTCCGTGGTTCTTATTACAATGTCATTAGTGTCTAATTTTGCCAAAATCACGCGTCTTCGTGGATGGCACTAGGTATAATAAGATAAGTAAGTACAGTTTTCTATTAAAAAAATAATTACGTTTGAACTCGGAAAACCAGGCTTTTAATAAACTGTAAAATTTGATTTTTAATAGGCCCAAAATAAATAAATATCACGGGACAATTCACACCAATTGACCTAGTCCCAAAGTAAGCTTAGCAAAGCTTGTGTTATGGGTACTAAGCAACGGAAAAATCTAATTATATTGATAGATAGACACTTAAATACATAGTAAACACCCAAGACCCGAGAACAAACATTCGTATTTTTCATACAAATATCTGCCCCGACACGGGAATCGAACCCGGGACCTCAAGCTTCGTAGTCAGGTTCTCTAACCACTAGGCCATCTGGTCGTCAAAAGGTTCATTTCTTTTCAAACGCCGGGTGTTTATATATACCCACATAATAATAATTATTATCATAATAAAGCTGAAGAGGGTCGAAAGTCTGTACATGGAAGATACTCGAAAAAAATTTGGCTGGGGATGGTTTGAATCGATAACGAACACCTTTCAACAGTTTTTAGATTTTTTGTCTGTATATCTGTTTGTTTATTTGACCGCGAATCACGTTAAAACTTCTGAACTGTTTTAGACGAAATTCGGTATATAAATAGTTTGAGTCCTGGGGAAGGACAAAGGACAGTTTTTAGCCCGGAAAATTGCACAGTTCCTTAATTAGTCGAACTAAAAAGGAAGTGAAAAATAAATTTCATTAAAAAAAACACGCTTTTATAACACATCGAACTAAAAAGTGAAAAATAATTCTCAATATAGGCAGAAAATAATAATGGACGAAATATATTAGTAATGCTGTGAAAAAATCCCGTGTGGTATCGGGTTAGAATTACACCTCTCCATTTCTTCCGTGCATGTCGTAAGAGGCGAAAAAAGATATAGGTTAAGGTATACCGTAGGCGACAGGCTAGCAACCTGTCACTATTGTACCTTTCTTTGTCTAACTTTAAACCTAAAATTGCTAAAAGTGGCTCCGAAGCGGTAACGTTTCGTGTGCTCTGCCTCCATTTGGGAATACAGGCGTTATGTTTGGGTGTGTGTGTGTGTTGTGAAAAAAACATGGGGTTCTCGATGTAGAAAAAATCTTTTTTTTCACAATAATACTAACATTTTTCGTCCATTATTATTTTTGGCACAAACGTTGGCAAATCGCTATTCATAAGGTTAACGCGGCAAGTGTGATGCTGGGAAATGCAGCCGCCTTATGGGCACTCATGCGCAGGATTTTTAGGATTATAGTTTGGTATTCTTCAATTGTACAAGAATTTATGTAACTTAAAAAATGCACGTGTTGCAGCAGCCGCCGAGTCGCGTTGCTCCCAGAACAAGGGTTAAGGATTAGCCCGAAACGGGTCGAGCTAAACTCGATTTCAGACGGGAGTAATCCGTTTTGTTATCATTTAAAATGAGTGAGTCTCACGGTGGTTTCATATTTAAGTAAGTAGTTATTAATTTATAAATTAAGAATAATTTATTTTGAGATCACTGTTATATTTTATTTTATTTTACAATTATTTATTGAAATTGTTTGACTTATATGTTTTATTGATTATGTTTTATATCTGATTCTAATAATCGACAAGAAAATAATACATGGTCCCATCTTTATATAAAATTATTAGGGAGATAGAGTAGGTAAGTTCTCTGGAAATAGGATAGTTATATCCTCGAAAAATGTACAGTTCTCGCGATTAACGAGTTCGCAAGCGAAGTCGCGGTCAACAGCTAATAATAAACAAATACTCATAATCATGAGTATCAAACAGTAAACAACACATTGTCTTCCTATCTGTCTGTTGGGCAATTTATTTATAGTGCGGAACTTTACGCGTATCAAATCGGTCTATTTTCGTTGCGTCCACGCACAATAGATCTCGGCACCAATCAATTTGAATGATTCAATTGAAATTTTGTATAGATTATAAAAAGGTATAATACCTAAGTATGTGCCAAAATTAAGTTTCTAAGTTTTGGAAATGAAACCGTACTCGATAGCGACGGCGTAAATTATTTGTATGGAGAATTGTACAGTGCCCTTAGTGTAATGCTTAGACTAGATCAATTTGGTGTCAGGTGTCCCATGATATTTATTTATTTATAACTTTTAAACTGGACATGTACTTAACATCACGACTATTCTACTACCTACTAGGCTACTAGTACTTGGCTTTGCTCTGTTAATTCAATTGAACAAAGGAATTATGTGGCTTTTTTAAATCCTAAACGCTCCAACATTTGGCTTTTGACGTCATAAATATGTTCATGCGTTATGGAACTATTGAAGTACCTACCGAGTCACGCGTTGGAGGTTTCTTTTCCCACTAGTACCTGCCTATCATGAGAGTTGCGGGCAGGTGGATGCAAGTGGCGAGTTGTTGTTGTTGTGTTGTGGTGTGTTGTGTTGTGTGGTGTCGTTCGTTGTAGCGTTTAAAATGGGAGGCTTTTGTTTAGCAGTAAACGTCTTCCGGCTGATGATAATGTAAAGAATATTTGCGTCTTTTTCAATATTCGTATCGCAAATGATTATGCGAATGTATTTGGCGTTTAAAAGTATACATTATTTATGAATCAGCTGCAATAAATTAGTCATAACATGACTATCACAGTCATAATGACCGGAAAATGCTTCAAACTCGAAGTTTATTGAATATAATGTATATTTAACTATGATGGTTTTACTCATCGAAACGAAAACGTCTCCTCTTATGCATACCTACTTAAATTGAACAAATTTTAACGACGTCATGAACTTGGCCTCGTTAACGGACACTTTTATAGAAAAATAAACTGTTAAAAGTGTTAAAGCTCCAGGCTGCTGGCACGCGGACTGCCCATTAATATCGTGACGTTATTTTATAAATGGACGCTAAAGTAGGACAGCGATATCGATAAGCTGTAACTTTCAACGTCCAACACTAGTTGACACACAAAATGCCGCAACATCAAAATATGAATTTACAGATGTGTATCGGCTTTTATCGGGAAAAGTCTGATCTCAATCGGAATAAGACGGCACTCGAAGTGTGTGTGACAGTCAATTGTTAATTTAATTCAATTTTTTTTTTGGTTTATCAACAGATATAGGTAACCATTAAAGTAGCAGAAAGTCGACACAAAATACAGATGGTTCAGAAGTCAATCTCCTGTATGTACTTTACTTTTCATACCTACGCTCGGCGGTCGCTCTAAGGTTGTCAACTATTTATGCACCAAAAAACTGTCGTGGTAGTGGCACTCTTATCTAGTTGTTTAATTTATTGTTGAGAATGAAACGGGAAGAATAGAAAAATAAATTAATAACTAAAATATTTTAAGTTTAATGTCATTGTTATATTATAAATTTGTCACAGAAAATATCTTGCGACGATTTCGTTAGGCGAAGTTTATAATAACTTTTTTTTTGTTGCTCCATTATTGCACAAAACAGTTCACAGACGCGTGTCTCTAGCGGATGGCACTCGCGCTCGCTCTGGTCCCAACCGGTCCGAGATACCGTGTCCGTGAGCAGTGTCTATGTGTGCGTTGCTCGAGCGCACTTGTATGGAGATTGACTTCTGACTATACTGACTTCTGACTAAGTAGGTACCAACTGCTAAAAAAATTGTTAAAAATTTGAAAAACAGGAACAAATTCTGTAACTAGTCCAAACTAAATAAACAGTGGCATTACAGTCAAAAGCTTAGCTGTCATGTGTTTCCACTTTTAAAAAAATATGTCTCTTACCTGGCACGGGAAATATCCAGCGCATTTTGTTAGACCGCGTCGCTCTTGCTAACGCTAACTCGACGCTTCAGCTCCTCTCAGCCATAGCCGCTTCAAAAATGCACAAACTTCAAACATATCAATATTACATCGGCACTGCCAACGTCAGCGCGTTGTCACGTGTGCAGCGGCCTTTACACGAAACAAATGTCAAACCGTTAAAAAACACTCTTTTTAATTTAATAATGAGGGCTATCGTTTTTTGTCTCACTAGATGGCGCACTGTTGCGTGAGGTTTTTAAGTGTGGCTTTCAAAGTCTGTTGTTACGGGCGTGAAAACAAAGTTTAGATTAAAATCATGTTTAATACACCTTAAAACCGTACCATAAAAATATCGAGCATGCCAGTGTTGCATAGTTCCCGTTTTGTTCGGAAAAAATGGAGGACTGAGGACAAAGGTTTCCGAAAGACAAAACTGTCTCAAAACACAGACATTCATTGCCCCGGAACGCATATTTGCCATAATTAATTTCAGGTAATGCAAAATATTCACAAAATTATTCTAATTATAAATAAACCCGCGTAGCTCACCCAAAAGCTATGAGATTTGGCATTTCGCAGACCTCACGCTACACTAGCGCCTCTAGCGGCGAATTCATACGCGATAGCCCTCATTAAATGATTGTTTTAAGGATAAATTATCTGTGACCTTAGGTTTTGCTGTTTTGGTTTGCTATAATGGATGCGTTCTGGGTTCAGAGATGGGATCACGTCAACAGAACTAGTAAGAGGTATAGAAATGTAATTGTTTTTAATTCCTTTCAAAGAAAATGGTCATCATAGGACTGGCTTTCCTCGGACAACGTATTAGCAGTCTAAGATCGCCATAAGAGGAAATCGAATAATGCAGCCAGCGTGTGCCAGCCTTATGACCATCCTATCCAATAACAGCGATCTGGGCAACATACTTATGTTTTTAGGCTTGCCTTTTACTTTGCCTTTTTTTTATTATTTGTTGTTTTTATTTAATGTGAAATTGAATAACATATTTTTTCGAGTGACGTGGCCATTTTCTCACTTTTTATGCCATATATTATATACGCACACGTTTTTTGTTTTCGTAGGTTTTATTGATAGTATTACTACCTACCTATTCAACAGTACATTGGGAATACTTTTCGGACCATAATGCTGCAAAATAATGCATTATTATTTTTTAGGACACGTACATTTGACGATCCTTTTGTGAATTTCTTATAATCACCTGACATGTGTTTATAATGTATTTTTTCAGAAAATAATAATGATCTGTCTATCTAGCTGTTTTTATTCTGATAGTTTGCGAAATTTTCCAATGAGTTCTCGAGACATAATATCTATACTTCTTACTATTATTTCTGTAGACACATCATATTTTTTTTATTTTAGTTTAAATGTATAGACTGGATCGCAAGGCTGTGAACGCATCTAGTGTAGCAAGTCCTTTAGTTAGGATTTTTTTCGGTATCTCGAACGCATTTACGTAAAAATGACAAATAATATGAGGACAATTTGCTCCTAGCAATAGGTTAGGTGACACCATCATTACGGGACGTGAGCAGGACCACAACCCTACACCTTCATGGTTATTAATGGATAAATGGATAAATAAATTAAAACTTTTTGTTTGAATATTAAAAAAAATACGTTAATCTTACTCATACTGGTACAGGCAGTTGACTACGGAACCCTAAAAAAGATGCGCAGATTATTGGAAAATTTAAGCAACTTAACGACTAACTTTACATGTTACAGTAGCTTAAAAAAATTCTACTATCCATCAAAAGTGAAACACATAAGACTCTTGAGCATATTCCTAAATACTTGTATACTTAAATCTTTTGTCCCATGGACAGTAAAGTTCCTAAGACGCAACCGAATATTAAAAATAACAAGAAAAGAAGTCTTTAAACAACTTTCTAAGGGGTGAAATTTTTTCTTCAATTTTAAATGAGACCAACCGAAAGTATGACGTCGCAAAGTCCATAAATGTTTAAGTTCTAAAGTAACGAACGTAAAAAAATTGAATTGATTGATTGAGTCGGTCGAAAACAATTTTTAAAAACGAAAGCCAGATTTAATATCAACTAACTATAAGTACAATTCGTATTTTAGTAGTTTTGAAACACATAAAATTCGTCAATTGAGTTGACATATAAATGACAGCAGAGCCCACTATATTCCATACAAAATCTATGGGGAATCACGTTTTGCTAGCTCATAAAAAATATGTCAATTAATTTATGGTGTCAATTACCCAACTTGTCCATGGTAATTCATTAACGTGAACGCGTTCGAGACATCTTTATTAATGAGTCAAAAATTATACCACAGTTGTGTACTGTACAGTTTTAAGCCCAAAGCCAATATTTAACGATCCGCCATCAAGGGGATATTCCCCCTGTATGATTGTTAGGATTTTAATTGTGGGCAGGTTATCAATAATTGTCATTTGCTTCATCAGGCATCGCGGGGTCATTATGACATTTATTGTAAAATTGTAACCACAATGTGCTACGACTCTACTGGCTGGCGATAATTTATTTCATCCATTATTGTTCATGGCGTGTTTTTCCAAAATATTTTTCTTTTGTTTCCTTTGAGACACAAAAATTATGATGTAGTAAAATTATATATATTTTTTTTAAATGAAGTCATTTTTTAAGTAAAGCAAATAAATTTAATTCACAATGATTACGTTAGAATCTAACCATATTCAAATAGGTATAAATATAAATTACAATTTTAAAATGTAGTTAATCTATATTTTATCGATATGCGACTGTCGCATCACTAGCAAATTTAAGTTTGTTTTTAGACAACAATAAATAGACAGCAATTTTCGAGTCTAGACGTTATTAAATGTGAAAAACGACAAATCTACTATTCTCATCTTATGTATAAAACTAACTCGTAAATAATAATAGAGTGACAGAAAAATATAAACGAGCAAATTATCTTCAAGAATTTACGTCGTTACATTATAGGCATCGTGTTTTATATTTTTAATAACACAAAAGAAAATTGGCAGTTTTTTTATTTATTGTTACCTAACACTGCAATTGTTCGTGAACAAGGTTAAGTATGCCACCAAATTAAGAAAAAAAAACAAAGTGATTTTTAAAAGGAGTATATCTGTAGCTTTATTGAAGAAGTACCTATGTTTTTATAACTTTTCATAAACAATATCATTTTACGCTATCAAGTAATCATGGCTTTAGCGTAGAGTAGAACTGTCTCGTCGAGCCTCAATGCGCGGACATTTATCGATTTAAGTCTAAAGTAGTGCCAATGCCGTCCACACGACGAAAAGGCAATAAAAACCCATTGCTCCACTCATCAAAATATTATAAAAACATTAATTTTAACACGGATCGATACCCGAACACCACTGCAGTATTCGGCCATAAAAAACAACATTACGTAGACTAGAGCAAAATACTGCAGTATTTTTGCCGCGCTTTTCTGGGCGTTCGACTTTGAAATTTTGAATAAGTTTTAATTTAAAAAAATAGATATTCTTACCAGCCAGTAACATCTTAAAGTACGAAAAACATCGGCGAACATAAAAACACTATCTATACTATTCTTTAACGAACCGAACGTTATAAAGGTGCTTTTAACATAATTTTGCTATTAATAAATAATTTTTACATTTTATAATGACTTTTTTCGATTGAATATCGGTTTTGGGCCCATTTTATGGGGGATTGCGGAATTTCGTGAGTGTGCACGCCGCGCTCAAATAATGAGACTGAAGATGTTGCCAGCGCGGATACAAAATAAACCTCTTTTTAAAGGTAAGAAAAACGATTAAACTTGTCATCAAAACATCGTTAAAAATACCTATTCCTGCCAATAAATTGAGCGGTTTCTATTTTTAACTGCTAAATACGTAAATATCTAGGTTAACGTGGGAATCGTGTAGGATAAAAATAGAATTTTAATCTGGCAACTCCTGAAGGACGGTCATTGGCTGGCGGTTTACCGCTATGCGGAATAAGTGACTCAATTTTTTTTCAAGTCAACAATTTCTTTTGTACTTAAGGCTTTACGTGTTGTGTTTATGTTATGTATATATTAGATTAGTTTATACAAGCAGTGAAATCAGAACTTCACACAATTTTCGTCATTGAAAGTAAATTAAAATCTGTAACCCTGCGGGATGTTTGTTTTTTATTTTGTTTTTGGAAGCAGTTGAGCTTGTCCTAATTTTAGGCTATGGACACTCCAGTCGACCGGCGATAGGTAAACAGTGGGGCTACTGCGAAATTCGATGTTCGTATCGTATCGTACCGTCCCTTTCACACTGGTATTGAATAATATAAGCGTCAGCGCGACAGCAAGATACAAAGTTCCAATTTTGCACATCGTAGTACAGGGCCAGGATTCCCCACGATGTTTTCCTTTTCGAACTACCGAAAATCACCTGCTGAATTTAGCTGCTGTTGCATTTTTAACCTATTTACCTATTTCATTCGGTTTAGCTGCACTCAAAAGTTTACTAAGCTAACGAATGTTACAAAACTAAATACCTGGTGTTTTAAAGCTACCATGTCACGTAAGCCACTCATAGAAGCTTGACGAGAAGTTGACTATTTGAGCATAACAACAAACATACTTTCGAAAAAAATGGCCGATTTTCTTTCTATTAGGACAGTACGTACTGTCCCATAAACAACTTTGCTATAATTTCAGCCCATATACGTCCCACTGTAAGGCCTCCTCTCAGAATGAGAGGACATGGGTCGTAGTTCCCACGTGGGCTCATGCGAATTGGGAACTTCACACACGCCATTAAATTGCTTCACATAAACATTATTGTAATTTATCAAAATTAAATGACTATTAAAATAATAACAATCAAAACTTGAGAAAATCTTAATCTGAACAAAGCCCGTTTGGATTGATGAAGGAAAAAAAACAACGAATTATAAAAATGTTTTAATGCACAACTTTTGTAAAAGCATTACGGTGAATATCACACTATCTGCTATCTTACTACTATGTTACATATCACATACATATTATATCATAGAGCGTATACTGTTTAGCGACCATTTGAAGTTTAAAAAAAAATTGGAAATTTTTATTTTTTGATTGTCCTTTTCAAACTCAAAAATAACTGCAATAAGAATACTCCCATAAAGAGGTTTTTATAATGGAGGGACAAATATGACAGTAAACAATTATGCAGGATATATAATAAGTATTTCGAATGGTCACTAAACAAAACTTTAAGCTCATAAATATTTGATTATCTAATTATCTTAAAAATTAACAGCCAATCTTATTCATCTAATATATTAAAGCCTTGACAAATATATATAATTTAATTTAAACATACGATCTTCAGTAACACTAATATCATTGCATTTGGTCAAATCAGCAGCACCCCACACCCCACACCCCACACTGCAGGGTATGCACGTGCCTACCCTGCCGCCTACTCAATGCACGCTCCAAATATCATATCCGTATGCTACAGAGACGTTGCTTTTTCCATTTGGTACTAAATAAAGGACCTATGTATGTAAATAAACCCTTTATTGTATAAAAATAAAAAAATAAACAAGTGACAGCGTCGCGATACATGTACAAAAGCGAACTTTTCCCTTTAATGTTCTTTGACTGGATGAGAGGAATATTAAGTTAGAAGTGACTCATTTAACCTCATAATATCCAGTGTACTAAATCTAGCACAGTCACAACACACCATTTTTGAGCAACTTGCCACTGTTCGTAATTTATCCGTGTAATGCCAATCGAGTTTCTTCATGACAGCGTTTACTACGAGTATGTGTTAGTCGGCTAAATGACCAACAATGGCTACTGGTTAAGAATCCTGTGTTGTGACCGTACTTATGTCAAAACAATGAGGGCTATCGTTTTTTGTCTCACTAGATGGCGCACTGTTGCGTGAGGTTTTTAAGTATGGCTTTCAAAGTTTGTTAAAATCATATTTAATACACCTTAAAGTCGTACCATAAAAATATCGAGCATGCCACAGTGTTGCATAGTCCCCGTTTTGTTCGGAAAAAAGGGAGGACAACGATTTCCGAAAGACAAAACTGTCTCAAAACAGACATTCATTGCCCTGGAACGCATATTTGCCATAATTAATTTCAGATATTGCAAAATATTCACAAAATTATTCTAATTATAAATAAACCCGCATAGCTCACCCAAAAACTATGAGATTTGACATTTCGGAGACCTCACGCTACACTAGCGCCTCTAGTGGCGAATTCATACGCGATAACCCTCATTGCCAACTTTCCTTGGTTGTGATATACAAGATGTTTGCAAAGTTATGGGACATATTTGAGCAGGTTGTGTTAGTTGACTGAGCACCGCCGTTATTATTTTTCAGGTATTTTAAGTGTGCTTGATGAATGTTTTAATACAGACGTGCTTAGTCAACTATCTTCAGAAATATTTCAGATTAATTTGAAAACGTATGGTATATTTTTATATTATTTTGCTTGTATTAGTGGTAAGTAAATATCTCTGGGGGGGGGGTTCTTCTTGGCAGTGGCGGTCTTTCTATTAAACAGAGGAACTGAGAAAATCGTATGTTTAAAAAAATCGTAACAATTGAAATGTACGAACATAAAAGTGAAATTATCATTGTACGTCACATTTATATGTACTTCAGTTCATAAGTAAAATTAATATTGAACCGTGTTCATTTATTAACATTAGCGTCGTACACAGTATCGTCAATTAACTTTAATTGCTGCCCGAATCAGCGTATTGTCAAATTTTAAGTCGTAAATGCCAGTGGCGAGTAATCAAAATTAATTGACGTTTAAATGTGACAGGCTTATTTAATCTGAGTTATAGGTACATTGGAAATAATTAAAAAGGATACATACATAGTATACATGTTCTTAAAAATCCAATTTAATATTTATCTACATGATATGAAGCGTATCTATTTCGATAAACCTTCGTTTGTTAGTAAAATTAAATTACCCACATAATTTTTAAATGCATTTTCATCTCGTTCGCGTCAAAATATAAAAAAATTGCATGTTTTAAACCTTTTCCAAGGCTCGGATACCGGTTATCCAAACCGTTATCATGTACTTGGCGCAAGAACTTTTCATTTTGGTTTCGTTCGCGAAACCGTTATTTTTAAACCGGTTTTTAAAGGAACATTTCCATAAAGTTCTTGTCAGATTAACCGGCTTAGAACAATAAAAACCGGTTTATTCCGGCGCAGGATAAACGTCGCGGCCCGCCGCCGGCCGGCCAGCTGTCAGTCGTCGAATAAACCGGTTTATTTAGGTAATACTAAGTTCTTAAGAAAGCGTTCTTATGAAAGTTCGGAGTTAAACCGAAATAAACCGGTATTTACCGCTATTTTATAAACCGGTTCCGAGCCTTGACCTTTTCCTTTATAAGTGTACTAAAATTAGCACAAACAGAAAAGGAAAGTAGAAAGTAATTATAATGATTGGAATAATGTGAACAACAAAAGCTAGTGTGTTACTGAAGCTTAAGCTTCAGGGAAGATGTGTCTTACAGAAAAGTCTGTCCTAATTTAGTACACGCCCGTTTTTAATACCCACACTATTAGAAAAACCCTTACAACATTCAAATGTGATATTTTAATAACATTTATTTTGCATCCCTACGTGCCAAGTTTAGTACAGATTTGTTTTTTATTTAAACGTTCAGGCGGTTCAGGCGGTCAGAAATTTGGATTGATATTAGGTATTTCCTACGGAAATTATATAGTCAAAGTTCATGAAGTGAGATTATTTTCCTCCATGCACGACTTAAATACAGTACGTTTGTTGAAATAATTTGCATGTTTGGACAAACTATACACATTAAGAGTCAGGGCTTACGATCGAGGTCCCCGTTAAATTCCCTTTCCCTTGGGAATTTTGAAAATCCTGCCTTAATTCTTGATTTGCCTCACAATGAGATCCTTAATATATTTCAGATTTCTAGCGTCAAGGGTTAGGACTGGGCGCTGATAGGCCCGTTAGTAAGTACTGATTTGTCTTGAACAGATTAAACTTGTACTAAAAATAGCACTTAAGGATCGTACACGTTGTTCACCCATTTTCAGTAAAAAAATAAAATAATCAAGCAAGCTCGTAATTTTTGATCAAACAATTTTCTAAATAGACCATGTTATTTGGGGTCAGCGCCACCAACAAGACAGCCCTAGTCGCCTAATGTTAGGACTAAGATTGCTAGGAAAATGTTGAATCAACCACCTAAGGTAAGCTGTCTTTGAACTGAAACTACCGTGAGACCGACATACTTAAAATAAAATACACAGGTCACCCGTCGGGTCGATTGGGTTCCCGATGGAACTGACCTTGATATACCACATGGTTCGAAACAGCGACCTGTGTACTTTATTTAGCTGGAGCTGACCGGTCTTTGTCGGGCAGCAGAATAAATTAGAACCAGATGTGTCGACAGAAACCTTTTGTCCTACAAAAGGCGTCTAAGGCTTTCTTGTCGATGGTAGATAGAGCTAAAGAGTTGGTGCATTTCACGAGTACGCGTGGCTTTAAATTTCATATCGGTTTTGTTCTATGTGTAGTACATTGCTTGTGCTGCTAGGTAAACACTGTGTGGCGGGCGTCAGGCCGCGTAATGAACAGAGAACACAATCGCCGTGTCGCCAGTCACAATATTTTTTTCATTGCGAGAGGGAGACAAACGAGCAACCGGACTAAAGTGCCTCAGTTAAAAACTTAAAAGACTGCTTCAGCTGTGGAACTAAACTTGTCCTCCTCACACTAAAAGTGCTGACAGACTTGAGCATTCATATTTACGGTATTTACCTTTAAACGTGAATCAAAACGGGATCTAAATTCGGATCGAAATTCTAGGATTTTACAAAAATTCCGTGGGAATTGTGGTCTTTATTAAAATGCATGAAAACTGTGTCATATTTATGTCTACATCAAAAATATAAGATTTCAATCTTGCGCTAATCGCGGTCCATTACTACCATTCGTTGAAATGCTCACTATAAGCTAAGCTAATGCTAAAATCTATCAGCACCTTGAAGATATGTGCAGATCAGCAGCCGTATTAACGCTCTACCACTCACGTCACGATTGTATTCACCATTTTTATCCTCATCTTATACTGTGTGACAGAAAGAAATGGTAAATACGATAGTGATTGCGACTGCGTTAGACAATGAGACCTCAGCTTACATACAACCAAAGCTCACGTCGTCGTGACATGCAACAACTACGCCAGTTTCAAAACGCTAAGTATAGTGTCTATTTTAATAATACGAACTAACCACTGACTAACCATTCGCTATTAAACAGTAAAATTGAATACATTATGGTACTTTTTTTAAGACAAAATATGGACATTTATACACCCTCTATACCGCTATCTCGCTTTCTAATTGGTCAACTGAGCTGCCGTTTCGTATTTTAAATCTCTCCCATTGGTAGCACCAGAAGCTTCACCTGTCCTAGCTTATACAGTGTGTTACACAAACCCTTAAGTCCTTTATTTAGGACATTAATCGTTTTGATATTTTTACAATCACGTGATCGATTTAAATTCACTCGCGTTATATGTTTCGGTTGTTTTTTTTTCGTTCCAAATAATTATGAATTAACAATTATCCTTGATAATCGTCAATTAGAATTATTCTTAATAATTAATCATTGAGCCAAAAAATTTCACTTTGGTAATAATTATCCTGGATAATCATGATAATCAGCATATCTTGATGCTTTTGTGTCTACAATGTAACTTGATGACGAATAATGAAATAACGAATATTTTGCCATCTTCACAATTTAAAATGTGCGGATATCCGCTACAGAGCGCGACACTGGTTCATATACAGTCAATGGCAAGTGAAAATAATTACATACTCGTAGGTATCAGTAAAATGTGGTCACAATGAATCCAATATCTTTCAGATAATTACATTGTGAAATTAATCCCCTGTTACATCTCTTTAAATAGGTGAGAACTATAATAACAAAAATAATGTAAAATGACAACAATCGTGGACACCAGTAGCAAATATGTATTACACGTTTCGGTACAAACAATTGATAATCTAATTATCCTTCGATAATTTAATTATCAATAACTACATTATCCTGGATAATAACATCAAAGAGTTGTTTTTTATCAATAATTCACTAGGTTGTGCTCGATGTTGCTAAGCATAAAATCCGACATACATAACATTTTTAACAATCCTTCTAGCTACTTTATATGACACCATTCAAGAGACAGTCGATAATAAAATGTCATAACATTTCAAAATAATCCTGGACTCCATCCTTAACAAAAATAGCTGATGGGAACGTGTCAAATACATAAAAGTTTAAAAAGAATAATGGAGGAAATTCAAAATGGTCATTATTACTAAGTTTTATATAAACTAATTTTCCACAGATGGAGTCGCGGGCAACAGCTAGTTTGGGTTTACTTATGTTTCGGCGAATAACGTTTGGCAACCTGTTTCATTTCGCAACTTTTAATTTCCCAACTGTTTAATATTTCTGAAACTGTAAATATTTCAGGATTTTTATAAAACTAACCTAGCCTAACCTAAAGGGTTCTACACGATGGCCCTGAAATAAATCCTGAAATATTTACAGTTTTAGAGTTTGCGAAGTGAAACAGGTTGCCGAACGTTACGTTGCGAAAAGGCAGTACTCGATCTTCTCCATTATTATTTTCACGCTTTTATGTAATTTGCAGCTCTGCTGAAAAGAAAAACAAAAGGGCTTTATGTACCCTTCTTGACAATCCAATTAGCAGATAATTTGCTACAATAAATAAAATAATTATCAATTACAATTGGTTTATCAAAATGACATCGAGCCACCGTTAGCCATGTCATATGAAGACATAGTCCTCACCATGTATTATATTGCTGTAGTGAATGAGACAGCTATTACAGCGTGTCTCATATGATGTTGCAGCAACGACAGTAGCGCGGCCGGGCTCCTGCGCCGGCCACCGGCGGAGTCGCCGGGGCGAAGTATGCGTGCACTTTTATGTTGGGAAGGTGGTTCTAGGGACAAATAAAATGTAGATGTCAGTTTTTTTTTCGAAATATTACTTTTAAATGTGGATTGGCAATAAAAAGGTTTTGCTTTAACCTCCAAGGCAATACTTAGGTAGCAATCAAGATGAAATTTCGCTGATTAATAAGAGCAACACAAATTAAAAAAAATCTTTTGTGTATTTTTAAAAATTGAAAAAAAAAAACTTTGTATTTTTTATTCAAGCTAGGATTAGATGTATGTGCCAAATTTATTATGCTGAGCCTGTCGAGGTTATCGAGGAGCTTTTTAATATATTTTTATTGCACTTTTTGTTGCACTTTTTGTTTCTACACTTTACATGCAACATTTGAATATAAATTAATTAATCAAATCAAAATGTGTGATTCAGTACCTATTAGTAACTAATTATTCTGTGCCTTAAAAGGTCAATTCGATATAAGAAATGAGTAAATCTTCTTGCTTTGCAAAATTGACCGTAACTAGCAGTTCACTTTAGCGTATTCCCCGAAACATTTACGTGATCGAAAGAGACGCAGTATTTAGTTTGTAATGTGAACGACGGAGATGCCAGTAGCGCTCAAATTAAGCGGTACTTATCATATATTGTTTCGTGACCTACCCTCAGTTTTCGTATAGCGTTTCTTGTGACCAGCTGGCAGTCGTACAGCTCTATCAGTTGCAAATTGTGGCACGATGTCAGGTGTTCTAAGGCGCCATCGGTCACGAGAGGACAGTTGTCTAAACCTAGAACAAAAGGTGAGTTTTAGAATTTAATAGTAATTTTGAGTACAATTGAAAGTAAAAATGTACTTGATAAAAATGACTTGATGATTAAAAATACAATACAATAACTCTTTATTGCACACCAACACAGTAAGCAGTACAGAAAACACAAGTATATACATAGAGATTTTCTAAGGTAAGCAAAAAATCTAAATAAGGCGGCCTTGATAATTAAAATGAGCTTAATAATTAAAATTAGCTTCATCTTTATAATTTAAAGTATCTTGATTAATGTGTTAAGCGTGTTTTTGTGTAATTTTCGATTCAGCTGGGCCATTGTCACATTGTCATTGTGACATCGGTCGAGATCAAACGAATGAATAACTCTCTCAGTAAATTATTTCATTATTTAAATTAAGTAATTTATATTTTTAATATACAACTTACCGAGTACTGTGAGGTGTTCGGCCGCGCATGGCGACATCGACAGTTGCTTTATACCGTTGTCTGTTATTAACTCGCAATGTGACAGCGTCTGAAAAATATACTTTTTTAATTCCCTGACAATGGGTACAACTTTGTAAGGGAAAATACCCGAATTTTTATTAAATTTTTGTTAAATGGGCTTTTTTCTTGGCAATGATTTTCTTATTATTTGCTTTTATTATTTAGCAATACCTTTGTTCAAGGACTAATGATATTTGCGATAGATGGCATCACGCATCACTATTGGCGTATGTACGCGATTAAGATTTTCGGTTGGTTGGTCGGATTCTCTGTTGGTCCAGTCGGTAGGGATACCTCTAGCGCGTAAAGCCAAAGGATAAAAAATTGATTTTCCTAAAACACTGGCAGTACCAAAAAACTATACGTGAAACAGTATTATTTCAATATAAGTTTAAAGTTCTCATTTCATTGAAAGATCTGTACGCCACATAGTACATTTGGCAGTTAATCCTACAGTTGATTTTTACTTTATGAAGTACGCGAGGACATACGAGATTATAACTGACCAGCTTTTCTAACCGCGGGCAGCCCATCGCGAGATGTACTAAAGTCACGTCGGTGATCAGAACACATTCCTCCAGGTCCATCCGTTCCAGCATTCTACAACTCTGTAACAAAATAAATAATACTAGTTTTTTATATTGGCAATTAAATGTAGCCGTAACCATTTAAAGAAAGTTTCAGGTTTCAGGCTCAGTTTCGTTGGTCGATAAAGTTCTAGTGCTATATACGGGATATTTTGCACGCTGTATGTCGACAGTTATCGACTTACTAGTATCACTAGTCATTGTTTTGCCTGCGGGGTAACACTTCACGCTGTATATCAACGGATTGTCGATTGTCAACCGATGAGCCTTAATTAGGTTGAAAATACAAACTGAAATAAAGATGCACAGAAAAAACAGAAAAATAAGACCATCACTGGGAATCGAACCCAGGTCCTCGGTAATCCGTACCGCGTGCTATACCGCTACACCACTGATGGTCAACGGTACCGACACGAATTTTCCCTATGCACCTCATATCTCAGCTTGTTTGTTTCTTACTTAGTCACTTAAGCAGTGACGCTAGCGACATCTATGCCGTAGCCCTCATCGAGAAACTTTTTTCGGCACTCCATTGGAACTAACCGCTCACCCGGACAAGAGATATCGTTACTAAGCAATCAAATTAAGATTGGTTTTTTTGGAATCTTTTTGTATTTTTTATTTCAATTCCAAATTTTTACTTTTACGGTCATCCCGTAAAACCTAAATTGAAAATACAAACTGAAATAAAGATGCACAGAAAAAACAGAAAAATAAGACCATCACTTCCTTAATTAGGTGTTAACTATATCGAATATTAATCTCTCGATGCAACCTTCCGCTACGCTGTCTTAGAACTGAGGCTGACTAAACTAGCATGACAAATATGAACATTTCCGGGAAAACACGATGGGAAAGGATTATTCACTACATCTGTATGATGATGATGGTGAGGACTCACCCTGGCCAAAGCCTGAAAACCAGCATCAGTCAGTTGACTGCACTGCGCCAGCTCCAAGGTCACCAGCTCTGGACAGCGGGCCGCCAAGGCCGATAGAGAGGCGTCCGTCAACCTTTGAAAACAAAAGGGATTGAATTACAGAATTAAGTTGAGCAAAAAAAGGTAGACATATTTGTTATAAAGCTCTTGGTAGGTAGTAGGTACATTACATATATTTACTATTTATCCTACCCCAAAGAAAATAGTAGCCTCGTGAGCTTCATTAGTCTCTAGGCATTTGCCAGTTAGGTAGTGTGTAAGTGTAGTTTGTGTATTCGTACTAACATAGGCGATAAGGTTTCTCATTGTTACTAACTTGATATGGATAATCTCCGAAATAAAAGAATATTATTATTATTATTATTAGTAAAACGCAAATAATAATAAATATGAAATCTGGGCCCGCGTGGGAACTACGGCCCAAGCCCTCTTGTTCTGAGAGGAGGCCTGTGCCCAGCAGTGGACGCATATAGGCTGGGATGATGATGATGATGAAATCTAGGACGTAATACAAAATAAGTGTTTCGTGCTCAGTTAATGCTGGGTAATATAATGCATTAACTCTTTTGTTGAAATAAGTCTGTAATGAACAATGTATGGAAACCGCAAATTTCATCGGACTTATTTCAACAAAAGAGTTAATGCATTATATTACCCAGCATTAACTGAGCACGAAACACTAATTTTGTATTACGTCCTAGATTTCACCCTGTATATAATTCTTTATAACATTCTTCGTCAAAAAATGTTTTTTTCACTACAACAACAAAAATGCAAATATATTTCTGATTTCACACATATAACTCGTAGCTCATATTTTCTTTTATTATGTACCTATCTTACATCAAGTATACAAAATACTTAGAGGCTCAGGTTTGAACCCAGGACGCTGTGTTTGAGAAGTCATAGGTCAAACCTTTAGGCTACACGACTATTTTACACTAAGTAATTGGCCCGAACCTGCTTGTTTTTCTTACCTTGGACATCCAGATACGCAAAGTCGACGCATCGCGCCGTTTAGTTTCGATATCGGTTCGTCAGTTAAGGTCTGAAACAAATATTTATTTTATAAGTAATATTCTGTGGATCGGCCAGCGAGCGCAGGACGTCCACCAACGATATGGACTGATGACATGGTTATAGCACGCTCATGGTGGATGAAGGCCACTTCTAACCGAAGCGAAGTCTATGAGGGAGGCCTATGTCCTATAGTGGACGTCTTAAGACTGATATGATGATGATGGATATATATTGTGGATAGAAACAATAAAACAAAGGATTGTTATACATTTTTTTATAAATCTACCTACTAAACCAATCTAGATTATACGATCACAAATGTTCCACTAATTAACATGCAACGGAAATTACATTAAATCATCAAATGAACATCATATTTATCCGTCCATTACTGTTTTTAATAGTAGATTATTGTCGTGACCTGGAAGAAGGCAATTGCTGGCTGAGTATGAGTATTAAACGGACGAGCTTGCGAGTCCGTTTAACTAATACGAAGCCAGCAATTGCTATTCCAGCCGAGACTAATATAAAGCTTTTCTCAAAAATGGTAAATAACTCTGAAATAGAATAAACTTTTCCTCAAAATATATAAATTTTTCTTATGCTTTCCCGCCATTGTTCATTAAAAATAAACTGCAGGTGTATTTTTCCACCGAAAACACCACAAGCTATTTCAGACCCAATAGAAAAAGTCCGGAGTTCCAACAAAATATATGATACCGGCCATTAGCCTTGGCTGTATACGACTTGTGCCAATTTCCATGGCCTTTTTAACTTTAAAAAAAAATGTGGATGATTGCAGGCGCGCTCTTTCATTATTGACGAGCTAGCGCGCCTGCAATCTTTTTAACTTTTTAATTTTTCGCTGACCATAAACTATGCACAATATTAGAAGGTGTAATATGTAAAGATTAATGTCAACTTTTACGGACATTTTTGAGAAAAATATATTTATTTTTACAAGCTTTTCTTTAGCTTGCCCTGTTTATTTATTTATTTGTCGGTTCAAATCTTGGAATACTATGACTTGGCATACTATGTAACAATAAAATACAATATTCACAACCTTTCATGAATCTCTTTTTTGTCTTTTGGTGACAATACAATAATCTGGTAGTGACATCTTGGTGGTTAATAGTACCAACTTGAAATTTGGTACGGATGTGCAGTTTAGATGACAATGCAAGTACAGTCAACAAAAAGTACAGTCAGCAAAAAGCTTAGGTATATTAAAAATGATTTTTTTAACAGAAACTTATAAGATGTTCAGAAACTTATAAGATGTCAGTGATGATGAAACAGAAGATTCTAATGATATGAAATTAATGAAACAACTTACATCACATCCCTGTACGTTCAACACTTCCAGGTCGGGGCAGTACGTCGCTAGACACGACACCGCCCTGTCGTTTACTTGTTTACAACCTGCCAACAAAAATACAATCACTCAGTACGCTTCATAAACCAACATCATAGAAAGGTATAATCGCACAGTGGACAAAGTCAGTGAAATACTTTATTTTAAAATTTATGACGGTGGAAGCATTCTACACTTCCACTGAACGTAGATATAGTTTAGATATAGTTAGTGTTTAGTATTGTAACTAAGGGACCACATACATCCCTGTATTTTTATTATTATTATTTTTTGTATTTTTTTTCTTTAATTGTATAATATAGTTTTTAAGTATTTTATTTGTAATTATATTATTATGAAAAAATGACTTTCTGCCAAGTTTCTTGCGGCGCATTCTTCTTGGCAATGATGGTCTTTCCGAAAGCGCTGGTAGTTTAAAAAAATGACGTGTAAAAGTGCCCATTGCGGCCTATTTACTGAATAAATCATTTGAATTTGAATTTAAATAGAATAACGCTCCAGGAATCAACATCGTGGAGAGGTATAATCACAAAGTAGACTTAAAAATTGAATAACACCAGAAATCATCATCGTGGAGGGAGAGGAATAATCGCACAGTAGACTGAACAAAGACTAAATACAAATGTAGTGCAAATGGTTATCCATCGTATTTTTTTGGAAAATACTGATTTTTCGTGCTCTCTTAGTTAATTTCAGTACCCATCGTACAGCCGTACATTTTTCATTTTGACATTCGACACTAAAGAATAAAGAAACATATTAATAGATATGAAAATGTCACTCATATAATAAATGATTGATGGACGCTTCGGGTGCCGTCGTATTTCGATTGAGATCAGACTTTTCCAGATGGAAAATCATTATGCACTACACCCGTAACGATCTACAGATCAACACCATAGAGAGGTGTAATCGCACAATAAAAACTTTGAACAGTATTAAGGTGTTTTTCCACCGGCGACGCGAGACGAGACGAGGCGAGAATGGAAATCGCACTGGCCCTTTTCCACTAAAAAATTAAGTTAATAGCTATCGCGAGCCCACGCGACCCCGCGCGAGCTCGCGATTGACATTAATAGTCACCGCGAGAGTTAAAAAGTGGGTACTCCATGAATACAGTAGCAGAGGTCGAGCTTCGTGTTCATGGCTTGTACTATCATGACGGTATTCTCAAGTAATAAACAGTAGGGCTACTACGAAATTCGAAAATCGAAGTTCGTATCGTACCGTCCCTCCGACGCTTATATTATTTAATACGAGAGTGAGAGGGACGGTACCATACAAACTTCGATTTTTCGAATTTCGTAGTAGCCCTGCAGCAACGAACAACAAAACACCTATCGCGCGAAGCGTGTTGCTGTTGCATTCTCGCGCGCCCGCCGCGGGTGCCGCCATACTAAAACTTCAATTCTCGTCTCGCCTTGCCGGTGGAAAAGCACGTTGAATTTATACTCTATGTCGGAAGCAATACGGTTTATTTTTACAACAAAAAATATTTCAATTCAAGTCTCACACATCCTCGTCAACGCTTACTATTTCCACCGAAGATGCGCTAGGAGAGAATTGAAAATTTGCCATACAAATTCCAATTCTCATCTCGCCTCGTCTCGTCTCGCCTCGCTGGTGGAATATCACCTTTATTGATGTTGACCGTGAAGAAATTTTTAATTTATGTATGGACGATGGTGATTGTTGTGTACATACATCAATTTTACTGTCAACTCTTTGCATCTCAAAAGACATGTTAAAAATAACATTTACTACTTCAATCAGTTCCGTCTTCAGTTGATCATTTAAGTATTCTTATCTCAGAGAGACTATACATGTAATTGGCTTGTTTTTTGACAACTTTATTATAATAAATCTAACCTCTGCATATAAAGCTCTTCAGTTTAGGGCAGCCCCGGGCGAGGGCCTCCACGCCGTTCTCTGTGATCGACTGGCACCAAGACACATTCACATGTGTGAGCAGCTGCAATGAAATAATAGTATATTACACACCTAGAGCAAAATAAGAGAACGACAGCGAGAGGGATAAATGCTATGAGGCTATCACTTTCGCGATGGCACTCTTTAAAAATTTACCATAGACAATGATCAGAAGGGCCCACATGGGAACTACGGCCCAATGTCTCTCATTCTGAAAGGAACCCTGTGCCCAGCAGTGGGACGTATATAGGCTGGGATGATTAGGATGAAGATGAAAAGAATAACTTTTAATTATGGCTTAAACTTACCGGACATCCATCCGACAGGGCTTTTAACGATATATCTGATATGCTTGGGCACGAATCTAGGTTTATTCTGAAAATAAAGAATATATATGTTACATAAAGTATACAAGTAGTACAAACCGTATTTAATTTATAATATGAATCATATTTACAACTAAAAGCAAATCAAAACCAGCACAGATTCCCGCTCATATGATGATGTTAATTTATTGAATCAGGCGTTACTTTGCATGGTGAACGGTTGTGTTGCTATGATGATGAACTCTGGTTGAGTTCGAAACGCGTCAGCGTAGTGCGTTAGTAATGACAGCTAGGTTTGTGTAATGCGTGTGTTCTTACAGCGTGGAGGAGCTGCATGAATACACGTTTGTTGCAAAGACGTAGCGATCTCAAGGTCGCGGGTGACCAAAGTAATTTTATTATAGTTCATGATAATGATAATGATGAATATTCAACTGGGATTACCTCTGCAGTTTGCTGCACTTCCTGCCAAGCGCCTGGCAAGTTTGATCTGTGAGTTTTTTGCATTTGTTGAGGTTCAGGTCTTCAATGTTGGGGCAGGACTGTAAGAAAAACACAATTTTCATTAGATTTTTTTATTTCGAAACTATACAAAATTGGGACCGAGCTAAGCGGATGGGGGGGGGAGCCGAAACGATCGCCTAGTATATTTAGAGTAGTAGTTGTTTTAATTCATTTTTGCACACACAATTTTTTTTTAAAGTTAATCTATCTCACTTGACAAAAAACCTAAGACCCTCCCCCACCCAAGACCAAGCGTGGTATTTTGAAGACCCCCCACCCCCTAAATGGGTCACGTTGTATGAGTACGTTCGCCCCTTAGATCGGGCCTTTCATGTAGACCAGCAGCACACGGTACCTGAGCTAGGGTCTTCATGGAACCGTCGGCGATGCCCTCGCAACCGCGCAGCGACAGCTGCCGAAGGAACCCTCCGCAGCGCTGCGATATGTTCTCTATCACGGGACCCTGTGACAATACATCAAATGAAAAACTAAAGTTAAAGTCACCTTAGCCTAAAACATTAGATCAGGGAAGCACACAGTTATTAGGGCCAGAGGCCGTATTGTCTGACGTTTCTGACGCTCGCAATCGCAATCACAATCAAATGACAGAAGTGGGTCTCCTGATGGTAAGAGATCACCACCGCCCATAAACATCTGCAACACCAGGGGTATTGCAGATGCGTTGCCAACCTAGAGGCCTAAGATGGGATACCTCAAGTGCCAGTTATTTCACCGGCTGTCTTACTCTCCACGCCAAAACAACAGTGCAAGCACTGCTGCTTCACGGCAGGATTAGCGAGCAAGATGGTGGTAGCAATCCGGGCGGACCTTGCACAAGGTCCTACCACCTGCAAAAACGCGAAAACTGTCATTTGATTGCGATCGCGAGCGTTAGAAACAATACAAATATTCTTTATTGCACACCACAAATCATTACAAAAAATCTATATATTACACAAACATTCAGAACACACGGAAGCAATAAACAAACAAAGAAACATTAGGCAATAAACCCTCAGGGGCTACTCGGATAGATTATGAGCTGAAGGCGGACCGCAGCAAATAAAAACAACTGAAATTATCATAATTTCGCTAGGTTTTCGCTTTTAATGCCATAAGTTAAAGTTTTCCATATTATTGTAGAAGCTCAATGCCGTGAAGAGTGGAAATTATTGAGGGAGGCCTACACCAAGACCATGAGGATCGAAAAAGGCTGAAGAAGTTGAATTTTACTCATAATTTGAGAGTAGAATCGATTACACTGTACTTTAGAGTAGCCGTATTGTCTATTTCAAATTAAAATCATTTATTCAGTAAATAAGCCGCACTTTTACACGTCATTTTTAAACTACCAGCGCTTTCGGAAAGACCATCATTGCCAAGAAGAATGCGCCGCAAGAAACTTGGCAGAAAGTCATTTTTCATAATAATATAATTACAAATAAAATACTTAAAAACTATATTATAAAATTAAAGAAAAAAATAATACAAAAAAAAAAAAAAAATAATAATACAGGGATGTATGGGGTCCCTTAGTTACAATACTAAACACTAACTATATCTTAACTATATCTACGTTCAGTGGAAGTGTAGAATGCTTCCACCGTCATAAATATTAAAATAATCCATACTATCCATACTATCCATACTAATATTATAAATGCGAAAGTAACTCTGTCTGTCTGTCTGTCTGTCTGTCTGTTACGCTTTCACGCCTAAACCGCTGAACCGATTTTGATGAAATTTGGTACAGAGATAGAATAGACCCTGGGAAAGAACATAGGCTATTTTTTATCGCGAAAAAGAGGCTTTCAGGGGTTGAAATAGGGGATGAAAGTTTATATGGTGGAAGTTCGTAGCTATCGAAGATAAAACCATGAAACTTGGCATTTAGGCACTTAATAAGAAATAATTCTATATTTGTTTGAGCTTTTTTAAAAATCGACCTGTGAGGGGATGAAATAGGTGATGAAAGTTTATACGCAAGGTCGTCATTATTGAAGAGATAAATCGATGAATCTTTATTAAACTTGCCATTTCGGCACGTGAAAAGAGATAAATAGATATTTGTTCGCACGTTTTTTTTAATTCTTCCTGTGAGGGGGTGAAATAGGGGATGAAAGTTTATATGGAAGATCGTCATTGTCGAAGATAAATCGATGGTTCTTTATGAAACTTGGTATTTGGGCACGTGATAAGAGATAAATACATATTTGTTCGCGCGTTTTTAAAAATTCTTCCTGTGAGGGGTGAAATAGGGGATGAAACTTTATATGGAAGATCGTCATTGTCGAAGATAAATCGATGGTTCTTTATGAAACTTGGCATTGGGCTACTTATAAGAAATAAATAGATATTTGTTTAAGCGTTTTTGAAAATGTTACCTGCGAGGGATGTTAGCAGAGGGGATGGTGCAGTGTTAGCAGAGCCTTTTAAGCTCATAAGCAAAATGTACGCAATGTGGGGTCATTTTAGATGGCTTATTCACATAGACAGTCAGACATGAAAAATTATGATTTTCAGATTTTTCTTATTTATTGTGCTATAAGAGCTACCTTTATGCAAAATTCCAAGTTTCTAGGACAGCAGTCAGACATGAAAAAATATGATTTTCAGATTTTTCTTATTTATTGTGCTATAAGAGCTACCTTTATGCAAAATTCCAAGTTTCTAGGACAGCCGGAAGTACCTACCCTATAACTTTTTCTGTTGAGGCAATTTGTATGGAAACACCTTTTTAACGACTGTAGCTTTTGATTGCCTTGACTTAGAGGTGTGATTTTTTCACAGCTTTCGGGACTATTGACCTGAGTTTAGGGTTTTAATTTCAACTCGATACCTTACTCCACGCGTTTACGAGATAAAGGGTCTTGACAGACAGACGGACGGACGGACAGCAAAGTAATTCTAAAAGGGTTCAATTTTTTCCTTTTTAGGTACGAAACCCTAAAAAACATTTGATCTGGCGCTTTTCAAATTTCGACCTATTTACTTGAAAATATGGGGATGAAAGTTCTTAAGGAATTCCAAAAAAGTTACTACGTATAAGTATATTTATCGGAAATATGTGTAGCTATGCTTAGTAAAAATGCCTTGACTTACAATAAAGGACGTAAGGTGTCAATAGTTCACTATGAAGAATTAGTCCTTTGTGTTGGCAGGGTAGAATACACGTCGTATTGCTAAAATATGGCTACCCGCAAAATATTTATGTTTTACCAAAGAACATTGGATGGATGGATGTATGGAAGAACAAGATGGAAGAACAAAAAAAAAATAGTTTATATTTGTAGCAATGTACTAAAATAGGTTATTTTTGTAACCCGTAGAAGTTTCTATGTACTATTATTGGCAGAATAGGTATCCTATATAAATTAAATACTTCCCAAAATTACTATTTCAAGCGGACGAAGTCGCGGGCAGAAGCTAGTAATAACAATAATTTAGTTCTGAAATATACATTTCAGGTCAAGTAACCATTAAGCTTTTGGATTCCGAAGGCAAGCTCACGTCTGCCGCCCCCAAAGTTAGCTCACACGCACTCATGTCATGCTCTGAAAGCAGAGCGGTACCGAGGGCATGGTATTGCTTCCGTTCCCATAAGCTCTATGGATCGTCTTGGGAACTTCGACGTCGCGAGCCTGTGACTAGAATTTAAACTAAAAATATAAAAGTTTTAAATCCATAAGTTTTTTTCACCGCTTTCTGCCACACGGTATAAGATGAGGATAGAAAGAGATGGTGAATGTCAGACTGTTAGACAATATAGTGACAGGTTGTGTTTTTTTTATCCATTTTCACCATGAACAGTCTAAAGTTACGAATGCAGCATACGCCAATGAAATGTTTTAGCGAGATTGCATATTATTCAGATAATTTAATACTGGCCGTTTTTCTATCAGTCTGATTTCCTTATAATAACGACGAAGCGCAACTGACAAGTACAAATTACTAGTGAAGGGTTAAAAATCAAACAGGGTACTGGAAAACAAATGCCATAAACTAACTTAAAATAAAAATAAACTATATATAAAAAAACATGTTGCTTACCTCTACATCCCTTTGGAACTCGAACAGATCTATCCTCTGCCAGTTTGAACCGTCCAAAGCCAGAATGTTCCATAATTTCGATACCTAATAAAAATAATAAGTCTATAAAAAAATCTTTTTCACTTCTCATGCTCGTAAAATTCGTGTTTACATTATGTTGGATCTAGGTGACATAAAAATGACTTTTTATGCTCTAGTGCATAAAATAAAATCTTTGTCTAAGACCAAGGCAATCAGGTGTAAACAGCCACAAGCAAAAAAGTTTCCACATATTAAAAATCAATCAAACCATCAAAATAGATCAATAAAACTAAAAATTTATAATTATAATAGTAATGCGTGAACAAAAGCGTGTGAATAAAAGGTACTACATAGTAAGTGAACAATTGTTTCCACTGATGCTATTTCATTTCCTCGCCATCGAAGTGAAAAGCAGAGTGTAAAACTCGAGCATTAAACCCATTTTCCCCTCGACGTGTCTATCCACCCTCGCCGTACCGGCTCGAGTGGCTGGCTATATGAACGTCTTGGGTAAAATGGCTCGTTTTATGCTCTTGTTGTACAGCATTTTATTTCAAATAAATTTTTCGTGTACCTGTGCACACCGGCAGAGCGACACGACGTCCAAATACGACAGTATGCGCAGGAGCAGCTCTTTGGGCAGCTTCTTGTTTATGTGATTGTCGTCCTCGCTCGAGAAGCGAGATATCTGAAAAAAAAAATTTTTTTTTCTTAGTACATTTTTTTTCAGACAGTACCTTTGTAGGTGCATGATTATTGTATTGTCGCCATAACTCTATAAATCTACCAAATTTCAAGTCAATTAATGATCAATGATCAAGATTATTGCTTTGATTATTGATCAAGGTTATTGCATTTGTTGAGGTACAAATGAGGTACATGTCCCTCTTCTAGGGACCAATCTGAAAACCAGCGCTGGGCATGCCTAGCATACGCTGAGATTGGGACCCATTGCCTAACATTCTTAGTGTTTTTAGTTTTTAATAATTCGTTTTTTTTTATTAGTTTTTACTTTTTATTCTAAATTTTATTGTATGTTTTTTTTGTGTGTTGTACTGAGCTAGGATTTTTTTGGCAATAAAGATTATTTTACTTACTTTACTATTTGGCGTAGGTTTTTTATGACGGACTGTTAAATGAGCAAAAAAACGAGAAACTTTCGAGGCACGAAGCCCCTTAGACCGCGGGGCCGTTGGCTGTGGCCTACATCGCCGGCGCCCAGCGCCACCTCTGAAGAAGTGGGTAAAAATTCACTTGCAAGACTTTTAGTGAACAAATAAACAAATATTAAACTTGAATGTGATGATAATAATCAAAATATCGCCACTGGGATAATTTGGAATGGTTCGACCCATATTGTGAGAAGGACAGAGATGGGTGAACAGAGAAAGGGGAGGCATTTGCCCAGTAGTGGAACAGGCTAAGGGGCTGTCTCACCACCCATTGATTAATTTAATTTGACGGATAAATGTGATCCCTTCTCGTCCTATTTGAACAAAACAAACAGAGACAGCATCACATTTATATGTCAAATAAATTTAATTTATGGATGGTGAAACAGAGGATAAATGAAAAAATCTCTTTAAAAATGTTTTGAGGCATTTGTTTCTGGTAAACAAATCACATTCCTAGATCAACAAATTAAGTTGAAATAACATATAATTTTTAATTTATACTTAAATCAACTTCTCGAATGTCATAATTAAAATGGTGTATTTATTGAGTTGAACCACTGTAGAACTGGGAGTGCAAAATGTTTACATACATTGCTCTATGTTCAAAGTGTGTGGTGTTAAAGGAGTGACTACACTTTTGAGTAAAAAAAAAACAGATAAAGAACTTTTACATGGACATGCAGATAGGGCTGCTATCCGTCCGGGTTTCCCCGGATTTGTCCTAGTTTAGAAGGCGTCCGGGGAGCGTCTGGGCGGGGTTTACAAATATTTTTAATTTTTAGACCAATGCAATTAGAATTTTTCGAAGAATTAATTTCCAGCAAGCTGTAAATCGTTTTATAAGGATCTTATTTGATTGGCCTATATTTTATTATACCTACTGACCAAGTTCAATGAAAACCTAAACCTGTTGACATGTCCGGGTTTTGGGCTCCAAAATCCGGGGTTTTCACGCATCTTGTCCTGGTAGCCAAATTTTAGAGATGGCAGCCCTACATGCAGACAACCTAACTCAAAAACAAACTTAGAGTATTTCAAAAGAAATTGAAGAGACCATCAATTTCTGATCAAGAAAATATGAAAAATTCACACATTTGAACTTTGTTTTAAATTAAATAGAAAGTTTTTGTATAGAATAAGTAAAAGCAAAATTCAATATTACCTTAAACCACTTCATTTCCTTATTAAACAAAATAAAAACGGTATTTAATTCCTTCCTGATAATAATGTTTATCTTTCATATAATATAGTCGACAGTTTAACCGATAAGCTATCTAGTTCAACTTGTTTACTAACACTGGGCAAATGATAGCCAACCTCAGTTTTAAATATACTTTTTTTTAATTACTCTAACAATTTGTTTAATTAAATGTCATTAGTGGGAAAGATACTGGTTTCCTAATATTATTGCAGTAATTAAATCAATAACTGTGTTTACCACATAATTATTGTTTCATAATGATAAAATTAATGTCAAATAAAAAAAGATTGGGGGAGGCCTATGTCCAGCAGTGGACGTCTTTCGGCTGACATGATGAAAAAAAGATCAATAAATGTGTCATTTATTTATGGAGTTACAAGTTATAGAATGTTCTGGTTAGGCCAGAGTATGTTGTAAAAGTAAAAGCCGTATTTAGCCTAAATAGCAAAACTAATAACTAAGTTACTTGCAAACAAACACTTTGTTATTCAAACCAGTAAATGACAAAGTATGTATTATTACATTTTAATTACCTCATTAAAATTTAAATGGAGTGTAAACCGGACACATTTAGACCAACTGGATGGCATACTTAAATTTAAATAAAACATTTAACTGGCTGAATATGTAAAACCATGTTTTTTTTTTGGTAAAAAACATGGCTGCTTTAAAGTTGTTCACATATAAAAATATTTTTCAAGACCATGCCTTATCTCATTCATCCTCAAAGTTCTAAAACCTAATGACTCGAGGGTCATCCAAGGCCGTTTTATTCGCGGTCTACCTACATAACGGTATTACGACGCGGGTTGATGGCCGCTCAGGGGTCAATACTCTTCCTAACAAAGGAAAAATTACTTAATCCACGCCACTTGTGACAACTTATCAAAAAAAACGCGGCAACCCTCGATCATAGAAACACGCGAAAACACGTAATAAAAAACGCACTTAAAAAAAGAAAAGAAAAACAAAGTTTAAAAATAGAACGCAACTCGCTTTGTTTATCATTCTCGATCTTTTGTGTCGTATTTGTAAGCGTAATTAAACCAAGTAATCCCTGTTAAATATTAATAATAACTGTGTGGGAGAACAAAGGAATAGGGCATGTACTTATGCAGCTATGTCAGCTGTTTCTAATCAAAATGAAAACACAAACATGTTAGCGAGACGTCGATCGATGCATATCTACCTCGAATTTACTCCGCCCCGAGTAGCTCATGCTTGGATAAGGCGTGATCTTCGCCACAGTGCAAAATTTCACTGACTCACTGGTCCTAAAATTTTCAATAACCGCGGGCGAGAACGCACTAAACAAATATGGACGACTTTGAATCGGTTTTTCCTAGTTTTTCACGGTGTCCTTCCTTCTCTGCTTGCGCTCGGAAGTGCGTTCAAAAACATGTTACATTTGACAGCTGACAGCCACGAACAGTTAGATTTTACATTATATACTTGGAAGTTGGAACCACAAATTTAAACTGTTAATAATTTTTAATCCACTCAATATTTGAAATAACAAGAAATTGGATCCTTTAAAGTAAATAAGAAGTTTTCTGGAATTCGTTACACGTTTGAAGTTATGCATCGACCATGCAAGGTATTGAAACGAATGTGACAGTTCTGAGAAACGTTCGAAAACTTTCTTCGGACAGTTTTCAAATTAATATACTCGACACTTTACGGCTGACACCACAGCTGACTTTAATTTCTAAGCCGTTTTCAATTTTATTCGTAATTTAGTGTTGATAAAGTAAACAACTAGTTACTAAAATAAACTTTATTTATACTATCTAACATCCAAACAACTTGAAGTTTTCTAAAGCTCATCTTGCCGATGCCGATCTATCATGAATTTTCTAAGTTTCAGAACGACACCGACTTTATTTATAAAACTATTCAGCTTCCGTCCGCGAAAAATTAATTTACTGCTATTGGGATGAAACTATTCTATGTCCTTCCCGGGAACACCCAAATACTCCGAAATATTTTATTCCGAATTTGCTAATTCCGATTTTCACAATTCCTAAAACATAATTCCGATTACTTAAAAACACGAAATTTATTTTTCCGAATTTCAAAATATTGATTTTTTTAATATCCGATTTTTAAAACTCCGTAGAATGAAAAGCACAAAATGTTATTGGCCCGAAGTACAGTATTCCGATTATCAATTTTCCGAAATGACATCGCTTGTTTGGAAATATGACATTCGGCAAAATAAACTTCGTGGTTTTAATAATCGGAATCTTGATTTCGAATCTCGAATTAATATCAATCAGTATAGATAAATAGACCTGCATACTTAGGTTAGGTTAAAATTGCGACAAGGCGCGAAGCACCATAACTGCGCGGAATAGGAGCTCCAGGAAGCGGAGCTCCGTCGACCTTGTGTCACATTGCTGAAAATCAATAACAGTAAATACTGTTTTAGAACAATCCAACCTACATAACTTAAGTTAATAAGTCGGGATTTATTATTGATCGGTGTAATGATATTCGGAATTTTGAAAATCGGTGTTTTAGTAATCGGAATTCGTATTTTTGACATTTCGGATTATTATTGAGTCGGACTTCTTAGTGGTCAGTTCATTAAAATTCGGAATTTTGAAAATCGTAATTTTAAACATTAATTAATTATTAATTTACGGATTTATTAAGAATCGGAATAGTCATATTAGGAGTTTTACAACATTCGGAATTATAAAAATCGGCATTTTGAAGTTCGTGATTCCGACTTTCGGAATTTCGTTTTTTGTAATTATGTAGTGTACCCATCCTTCCCAGAGTCTTAAACTACCAACCAAGTTTCATCCAAATCAGTTCAGCAGTATAAATGTGAAGAGGTAGCACCCAGACAGGTACAGACAGACACAACAGATAAGTCAGAGGATGAAAAAAAAACAAGGACAATTCCAAGGTTCAAATAATATTTTATGTCATGGTCACAATCTTAATCATAATTCATAAATTAAAAATAAAATTAACATTACATTCAATCAAACATTTAAAACTTACATTTCTTCATTTACGGAATAAAATATAGTAATAAATAAAAACCAATTAAAAACACAATTAGGGGCTGTTTCACCATCCATTGATTAGTGTTAACTGGCGGTTAGGTGCGATGCCGTCTCTATTTGTTTTGTTCGAATAGACGGAGACGGCATCACATTTAACCGTCGGTTAACGCTAATCAATGGATGGTGAAACAGCCCCTTAGAATAATAAAGGTGCAGCATCCTATTGGTTTGACCTGCCTGTCAAGAAGAGGTTTGTGGGCTCAATCAAGCTTGCACCTCAGATGTGCAAGACTACATTAGAAATTAACCACGCGCATACGAAAACACGCAAAACAAAAAACGCGTAAAAGGAAAACATTGTGAGTTAATCTGCACAATGTGACCAGAAATTCAATGGTGTGAAGTACCCAATCCATACTGGCCCCGGGTCGGAACTACGGTGTTGACAATCACCCTAACAATCTTTTTTTAGTTCAACAGTATTTAAATTATTGACAAGTGCGAGCACATTTAAAAAGTTTACAAAGAAATACTCAAACAACAGCAATTAAACAAATTAATAAATTATGGAATGTCTTCAGCATAATAAAACTATAAATAATCAGTTGCCTCTCCAATCATCTTGTGTGATGTACAGAATGTGATGCACCTGAAAAAAAAAATATTATAAAATTTTGTCGAAAATGTACAGTGGACCCCTACCCGTAGGACCCATTCGTCGGTAACACTTGAATACCGCGTAACTAGCTTTTTCCATAAGGTGTAATTTCCACTGTAAGTACTAACAGTACTGACATTGTACTGTTATGGCAATGAAAATTAGACCTTATGGCAAATGCTAGTTATGCGATACAGTATCACCGACGCATTGCTAATGCTGGACAATAATGCATAACTTATTTGTTAAAATCATTTCCATTAAGGCGCGCTTATAGAAGAATTTTCGGTATTTGAGGGGGTGAAGCAGACGACGCGGTGGAGGCGAATGCGGGGCGACTCGCGCGTCTGTCACGCAGCCTGTTGACGGCCTTATTCTGTTTGTAACCGTATTCTGGTTAATGTGAATTCCGGATTTTTCCTTAAAATTATAATTACACATTTTTTTGGTTTAATAAAGAAAATCTTGGTTTAATATGAATAGTCTTGGTAATAAACAAATTATTTATGCCTCTTCATGCCCACAGTTTGATTTGTAACGTAGGTAATGGATAGACATTTAGACTGAATAGGTCGATAGATAGATATGACAGATGGCATGCTCTTGTTTCGGAGGCCAAGACCCTCTTTGGGTCCCTGAGCCAAATTAGTTAGTTAGATAGCTTACTAGTCTGGTCAACATTTAGGATACTTTATGTTACGGAAAATAAATATTTTTGGATATAATAAAAAATTGCTCTAAATCGGATTCCGCGCGGACGCAGTCGACGGCAACAATTAGTTTTAAATAAATTTATAGCTCTTCCAAAATTGTCTGGAGCATGAAGCGATGCTTTTCTTATTTTCATGACTTGAGAAGTATGGATATGTAGGAGAAAGTTATTTATCTTCAGTCAGAGGAGATTCCAAAGTTGATTGTCTGGAGCATGAAGCGATGTTTTCGCTATTTTCGTCGCTTGAAAAGTATAGATATGTAGAAGAAAGTTCTTTTTCTTCAGTCAGAGGAGGTTCTACAGTTATTTTTCATGAAGATTCTTTTTCCCTTAGTGGCATTCCCCGAGCTCGACGGGAATCAACAATTTCGGGTAGTAACCAGTCCATATAAAATGAAATTAGTTTGTCTTTCATTTTTTTCCCCAAAATGTATCATCTATAAGTATGATTACTGTTTTGAGGTGATGATTTTCACCACTCCACACAGCAAATATACACTGTGCTCGACACGTGACATGGAGACCTGGGATCTGGTCATACCAGTTACTATTTTTGTTAATTTCAGTAGTTTTAGTTTCCTTTTCATAATTCTACATCTGAATTTCGTTTTCTTTGATACATTTTTCAAGTTCATTTCTAAAGGCTACACTTCAACCGGGCACTTTATTTCACTTTTACTTAAAGATGATACATTTTGGGAGAAAAAATTAAAGACAAACTAATTTCAAAATTGAAAATACAAACTGAAATATAGATGCACAGAAAAACCAGAAAAATAAGACCAGCACTGGAAATCCAACCCAGGTCCTCGGTATTCCGTACCGCGTGCTATACCGCTACACCACTGCTGGTCCACCAGCAGTGACCAGCAGTGGTGGTTGACCGGCAGTGGTGTAGCGGTATAGCACGCGGTACGGAATACCGAGGACCTGGGTTCGATTCCCAGTGCTGGTCTTATTTTTCTGGTTTTTCGGTGCATCTATATTTCAGTTTGTATTTTCAATTTAGGTTTACGGGATGACCGTAAGAGAAAAAAAATTGGAATGGAAATAAAAAATACAAAAAGATTCCAAAAAACCAATCTTGATTTACGTGAAGGTAAATTACAAATCGAAGTCCCTATAATAAATAAGTCGCTGATAAGGTAGGCGGTAGGCGTCGTAATGTACGGTCTGGTACACACGGACCGCATTCCAATTGCAATCCGGCTGTAAAATGGCAGAACTACATCAGAACTGCGTAAGAACTGCACTCCGACTGCCTAAAATGGCAGTTGGAATGCAGTCCTCTGACAGTCGGGTCCAGTGCTGGTGCAGTTGTACTAACTGCGCAATAACTGCATCCAAACTCCCATTTTGCAGCCGGATTGCAGTTGGAGTACATGTTTTTGTCAATAATTTACTAGTGCAACCAAGTGCAACTATCTTATTTTATTAAAATAATTTATGTTAAATAACTTGGCTGAATGCAAGATATTACCTTTGCCTGCAAAAAAGTGAGAAAATCTAAACTTAGATCGAAACTGTTGCATCTACTATCAGAAATGTCAGTGAAACTGTCAAAGGGATCAAGCAGGGCTACTACGAAACTCGAAACTAGAAGTTCGTGTCGTGCGGTCCCTCTGACACTTATACTATTTAATACGAGAGCGAGAGGGACGGTACGATACGAACTTCGAGTTTCGAGTTTCGTAGTAGCCGCAAGGTTCGCCGCATGTTCGCCGTGAGTAGTATAGGTTATACAACGTGCCTACAATTTGTATGGCAGTCGCGGTAGAATCTGGACGAAGCCGTCCGCGTCCGTGAGCAGCCGAGGCCCGCGCCAACCAGCTTGCGGTCGTAGTACGTATGTGAAATCCGCTCAGCAGGGCTGCTACGAAACTCGAAGATCGTGGGTTGCGGTCCCTCTGACACTTATACTATTTAATACGAGAGCGAGAGGGATGGTACGATATGAACTTCGAGTTTCATAGTAGCCGCAAGGTTCGCCGCATGTTCGCCGTGAGTAGTATAGGTTTATACAACGTGCCTACAATTTGTATGGCAGTCGCGGTAGAATCTGGACGAAGCCGTCCGCTTCCATGAGCAGCCGAGGCCCGCGCCAACCAGCTTGCGGTCGTAGTACGAATGTGAAATCCGCTCAGCAGTGCTGCTACGAAACTCGAAGATCGTGGGTTGCGGTCCCTCTGACACTTATACTATTTAGTACGAGATCGAGAGGACCGCACGACACGAACTTCGAGTTTGGAGTTTCGTAGTAGCCCTGCTGACTCGGCCCGACTCCGCCGGTCGATTAGTGTGTGGTAGGTACTTCGTTAGGTACTCTAATGCTTCTCATATGTGCTCTGAGTTCATTTATGCGTTTCCTCTTTCGCTTAACTTTTTTAATACTGCGATTACCCATATTATTTGCTCTCAAAAGTAGTACTAGCGCGTTAGAAAAATGTGCACAGGTCCGTCGTCGACTACGTACACGCGTGTACTGGCGACTGGGAAATACTTGGCCGCCGCCGCGCGCTAGAACCGTTTTATTTTGCCAAAGACGAAATAAATTGGTATGATTGATGTACTCAACCTATTGAAATCTATGAAGCATAAATCTAAATCTACTAAAAACTATTTAATAAAGCAAATTTTGTGTTGATATTCATAATAGTTTTTATAATATTTGGTTTAACGTGTAAACGAAGGCTCTTTTTCAAAAAAATAATCTATCGAGGTTTTTGTCAGCAATCGTGTTTTTGATGAAGTCAAAAACTAGCTAATAGACTGAAAATATACATATAAAAATTGCAGTTGTAAGTATTGTGTAAGTATATTTTAAATATTTTCTAAAATTGTAGTTTTCACTACGTACAGCGCCTTAAATTTGCGGTTTACATAGATCGAGTTTGTGATTAATAAATAATTAATGATGAAAAAGGTATATTAGGTACAATAAAATTAAATAAACTAAAAGTATAATAAATCTAAAAATGGACCCTGCGGCATGGTACCAAAGATGCTGGCAGCATTTCCCCGCTGGATCGCAAGACTGATGCGTTGAGCGAGGAAACTGCCAGCTCTTCGGTCTCCTGTGGTATCTCTGAGTCTCTTTGATAGATCTTTGAAGAGACTCAGAGCGCCAGGGCCCCACGGACCAAGGGTCTCGACGCCGAAAGGTACAAAATCATATTCGGCACCGAGACCACTGTATTTTCCTGCTTTGGCAGTTTCTGCCATTTCTGCTGCTGCTGCTGCAGTTATTGATGTTCGGTTAATGATGGTTATTAATGATTAAGTTATTTTAATGGTTAAAGATGAACAATCCATACTAATACTAATATACTAAATATCCATACTAATATTATAAATGCGAGAGTGTGTGTGTTTGTGTGTATGTTTGTCCGTCTTTCACGTCGAAACGGAGCGACGGATCGACGTGATTTTTGGCATAGAGATAGTTTATGGGCCAGAGAGTGACATAGGCTACTTTTTATCCCGGGAACAGCGCGCGATAACCGAATACCACGCGGGCGGAGCCGCGGGCAAAAGCATTTTTGGGGGGGAGGCAAACGAGCAAGCAATCTGATGGGAAGTGATCATTATCGTCCGTGAGTACCAACTATTTACTCAAGAAGAGTTATTTCACGTAATAAAAAACAAATGGTGTAGTTTATCGATTGTGGTTTGATATTACTGGTCCACAATAGAAGGCATAGTGACACAGGTGCACATAAGCTTCGAAAAAAAAAGAAAAAAAATATTACTGGCAGACCAAGTTATTTTGGATTAAGTCACCTCATGAGCTAAAGACACTAAATGAGCTCCTGATTTATTAGCTGTTGATCCAATAGGCAGTTCGTCCAATAGGTTTTTAAATCCTCATTTCGTCCAACGCATACTTCGTCCAGCATGCATTTCGCCCAACATATATTTCGAATAATTAATCTGTTCAGTAAATCGATTAATTTATTAATTGAATAGGTCTATTTTATTATTTAAAATACTTGATTTAACTCCAAAGACTGTTTATTCAATTATAAAAGCAGTAACTATTTTTCAATTTTAAGGTAAGTTAATAAAAATCGCTTATTCAATCGAGCATTAATCGATTTTTAAAATGTAAAATTTTCCACCATCTCTACGCTAGTCTATGCTATTACAGATTATACACATGTTTCATCCAAGAAATAACGTCAGATTTTGACGAAGATTTTTCAAAAGAAAATCAAATATAATCAAGTGAATTTTGGTAAAAAAGTGATTAGACATCTAGATAAAAGACACGAATTATAGGTAAATGTGTTATTAATGCGATCCAATGGGTTTTTATACAAGAATTTTTATGAAATCGGTTTGTTTACACAATTTTTATAAATTGGATTAATATACCGTATATGGACGATAATGCCGGACTCTCACCGCCTTAAAACCCGACCGCACGTCCCCCAATAGCAGGTCTGTCAATATAGATAGATTTTTCTTGACATTCATAAGTGCTTGTTATAGCCTAAATTGAATAAAGATATTTTGACTTTGACTTTGACTTTGATTAATGTCTACTCACTCAAGTCCTCAGGGTTGCTGCACTTCTTAAGGTGTTCTGTTATCATCAGTTTGAGGGCCGCGTTCTCCGCTGCAAGTTTCTGGTTGCTCTCCTTTAGCAGTTTGTTCTCTTCCGCTTGCCTGTGCATGGTTATCTTCTGTCTCTGTCTGGAATAAAACATTCAAGAAACACTTAGGTACATCCTCCTGAGTCCCAACTTTTTTAACACTTGTAGTAAGTACCCGGTCCGCGGACCGGGAGACGAGCTGTCGGTAGGCCTCCAACAAGATGGAGCGACGACCTGGTTAAGATTGCGGGATCGCGGTGGATGCGGAAAGCACAAGACCGGTCTGAGTGGAGAGCCTTGGGGGAGGCCTATGTCCAGCAGTGGACGTCTTTCGGCTGACATGATGATGATGATGATGTACTTAAGATGTAGATGTAGGTTACCAGATTTGTTATTTTGGATATTATATCACCATTCTTTATAAAGTCGGTCGGTCCCAAAGTTCTGTCACTGGCTCATTATTTTTAAATTTAGAACATGATTTTAAGAAAATTTGATTGAATTCCATTTTTGAATGTTTGACAATTATTTTAAAACAATAAACAGTCATTCGCTGCAATTTCTCACGATGGAGTGGACATTGAAAGAAAACCGAATAGCTGTTTTAGTATTGCACCGCTGTGGGCACTCGCCAAGTACCATTTTCAAGTTGCTCAAAAATTTAAATATAACGCTTAGGTTTGTGTACCGTACTATTGATAGGTACAATGAAGTCTCCAGTGTTGAGGACAAGAAAATAATTGGCCGGCCTCGCTCCGTACGAACACCAGCAGTGATCAAAGCGATCAAGGCGCGCATAGCAAGAAATCCTGTCCGAAAACAGAAGTTGATGGCTTTGCAGATGGGTGTCAGTAGAAAAACCGTCAAAAAGGTTTTAAACGAAGATCTTAGTCTACGAGCATACAAAAAATAGAGTGGGCACTTACTTAATGCCCGTCTAAAAACAATAAGGCTTAAAAGATCCCGAAAGTTGTTAAAGTGGTACGCGAAAAATCGACACCGTGATATCCTCTTTACAGACGAAAAGATTTTCGATATTGAAGAGAAGTACAATAAACAGAATGATAGAGTGTACGCTAGGAGCTCTGAAGAGTATTCTCTGATCTTATTACGGGCCAACTGAGGTTCATTTTTGCGAAAAAGGGGTCAAAATCAGTGCGAAAGTGTACCAAGAGACGGTTTTGGATAAGCATGTCAAAGATCTGCTTAACACGCTATTTTCAGGACATAATTTTGTGTTCCAGCAGGATTCTGCGCCAGCACACAAAGCCAAGACCACTCAAGCCTGGTTTGACCGTCAAAAAATCGACTTTATAAGACACGAAGATTGTCCTCCAGTCCGGACCTTAATCCTCTGGACTTTAAAATTTGGCAGGTCTTAGAGGGGAAGGTCTGTGCTAAACCCCATAAAAATTTGGAGAGCCTGAAGTCATCTTTAAGAAAAGCAGTCGCTGAAATAGACATGAAAATGGTGCGTGCTGGGCCTGTATTAAAAACAAAGGAAGTCATTTTGAATAATTTTAAGTACTTAATTTTAATTTTTTATTAAATGTACTTTAAATTGATATATAATTTATTAAAAACTGATTGGTACTTTTGTTTTTATCATAATTTTCATTTGTGACAGAACTTTGAGACTGACTACGTAGTTACTTGGGCAAATAAGATTTAGGAGAAATATCTACTGGTGAAATACCGATACGTAGGTTAGCCGTTAAAGTGTTTGTGATAATAATTAAGGCTGGGAATATACGAAGTACGACAGTCTATACTGGCAAAAAAAAAATTCAAACATATTATTATGAGTCTACATTTTACCCGAGCGAAGCCGGGTTTTCATCTAGTAATTGAGTAAACAGTCGTTGGAAATAATCAATCTAGGTTTTCACATCATTAAATGTCTGGTCGGGTTAATGGCGTCTTTGTTTACCCTATCCATAAATTGGATTGACATAAACCATACTGTACCTATATCGCCTGGACGCCGCCGTCCTAGGTTCCAGCATCTTCTTCCGATCCACTTCCTCATCAGCCCTCACATCCTCCACAATAACACAGTCCGCATCCTGACCCTTGGCGTCTCTCTGGCCGTTCCCACTTATTCTTCGTTTAACCGTCTTCTTGTAGTTACCACTAAGTTGGTTAACATTTAAAGGCACTATTGGTATTTTCTGAAGGTTGTTTGTTAGTAATATTGTACTAGGATTGACTATAGTTACTGGGACCAATGTACCAGTTGTTAGAGGCAATAAGTTTGGCAATATTTGGGTGTCTATACTTGGTATCCGCTGTAAAGTCTCTTGTGACTTCTTCTCCGCTTTATCAGACAGCACTCTCTTCAATCTCTCTTTAGTTTCATCTTGTATCCTCTTCTCTTCTTCTACAGGTCTCATCCTATACTGCCTACCATCCGGTTTCTTGATTATAATCTCGAAATCATCAAACCCTGCATTATTTATGTCAGGCTCTTTTTTTATCTCAGGTTTTTTCAAAGCGTTCTGATAATTACGCTTCAGCATTTTAATAAGCTGACAATCTTTCTCTTTTGCTTCGTTGTGTTCTTCTAGGCTGTCTACTACATGATCTAACGATTTCTGACTCATTATAGGCGGTGCTTTATCAATTTTACTACTATCAGCTAATAAAACATCTTTAGTAACTTGAGCATCTTTTATAACTGAATCTGTATACGATATTAGAGTCCTAGGCATCTGTTTGGATGTTTCTATGTTAACACTACCATCTTTCCTTATTTCAACATTGCTATGTATTTTAATAACATTATTTGTGTAAGATACTGTTTCATTGATTTCTTTATTAACATCTTCATGTCTGACTATAGAAACATCGTCGGTTGTAGTAACTTTGTCTAAGATGTCTTGTTTGCCTACTATTCGACTGATCGTCGTAACTTCATTGGTTAATTTGGATATTGTTGTCGTTTCGTATTCCTTAACTGCGCCTGATTCGTCACTCGATGATCTATAAAGAAACAAGTCTATAAATAAAAAAAGTTATAGATGCTGCCACTGCAGAATAAAGAGAAACATTTAAGAACTAGAATAAACGTCATGTTTTGAATTGAATATAGTGATAATTACTCGAACGTACTAATAATTATTAATTATAAACGCTAATATCTGTGTTTGATATTATATGCGTAAAGTCTGTAGAGGATGGATATGGTTCGCTACGATAAACTGTATCTATTGTGTGTGTGACGTTAGAATCCATACTAATATTATAAATGCGAAAGTGTGTGTGTTTGTCCGTCTTTCACGTCGAAACGGAGCGACGGATCGACGTGATTTTTGGCATAGAGATAGTTTATGGGCCAGAGAGTGACATAGGCTACTTTTTATCCCGAAAAAATGCACAGCTCCCGAGGGAACAGTGCGCGATAACCGAATTCCACACGGGCGAGGCCGCGGGCAAAAGCTAGTTTACGATAAATCGGACTGATCCAACAGTGCAGTTTGATCGCAGGATATTTCGTAGCGTCTGTGATTTGAGCTTTAAAACGCTCTTACCTGCTGATTGTGATATTCCTTTGATTGTTAGTGGTGTACAGAGTAGAGTCTCCATCTGCGAGGGGGAACACCATTTGCGGAGTGTGGAGGACGTCATCAGAAGAAGTCCCTGCAGCTGCTGACTCCAGGCACAGAATGCCAGTCCTGTAACATGTTTTTGTCTTCGATCAGTGTGTGTTGCCGGTGATGACTTATGGCTCTGAGACGTGGTCCTTGACTGTTGGCCTCTTAGAGGCTCAGAGTAACGCAATGAGCTATGGAGAGAGCTATGCTTTGGGTTTCTTTGCGCGATAGAATCCGAAATACGGAAATTCGTCGAAGAATCAGCTGTAAAAATATGCAAGTTGAAGTGGCAATGGGCGGGCCACATCGCTCGAAGAACAGATAACCGTTGGGGGAGAAAAGTCCTCGAGTGGCGACCACGAACCGGAAGACGATTGGCAGGCCTCCCACCAGGTGGACTGACGACATCGTTTGAATTGCGGGTAACCGGTGGATGCAAGTGGCGAGTTGCCGTTCATTGTGGCGTTCTTAGGGCTTTGTCCAGCAGTGGACGTCTTCGGGCTGATGATGAGGGTGCACATTATGTCTTTATGCACAATATTAGGGCCAAGTGCGAGGAGTAAACTGAGAAGTTATTTCCTAACGTTCTCCTGGTGCTTCGCTGGAAGTAGCCGCGGCGCGCTTGCTTCGCTCGCTCGTATCGCGCGTAGCAATCACAATTTCACCTAAGACTCCTCGCTTCGCTTGTCGTCGTACTTAATTTTCTAGAAACTAATTTACATAGAATTAAAGGTTTGTCTTTTTACATCCCTTATTAAATATTACTTACACAACAACATGGCACAGTTTTCATCCAAATAAAGAGGGCTTGAGCCGTAGTTCCCACGCGATCCCAGCACCATTGAATAGCTTCGCAGGTTTGCAGGTTTCCTCACGATGTTTTCCTTCACCGTAAATCTCGGGGTAAATTTCGAATATAATTTCGCACATGAATTTCGAAAAACTCAGAGGTGCGAGCCGGGGTTTGAACCCACGATCCTCTGCTCCAGAGGCCAAAGTAAAATACAAATGGGAATATAAATGATTCGACTTTAATTGTAAAAGTTACGAGTCGTAACTTACGACTAAGCAATAGAAATAAAAATAATAACTAACTAACTAATAACTATAGGTCTGCTTGTATTTCTTTGTCTACAATTTCATGTTTATATATGACTGTTTGTTTCTCAATAAATAAATAATAAACAATAGATAGGTTACAGAGGGTTATCAGGGCCCTGTTTCTCAAAGCTTATTAGTATAATAATATTAGTGCTTTCTCTCATAAATTGTATGAGAAAATGAGAGAAAACATTTATTAGGCTAATATGCTTCGAGAAACTGGGCCCTGTCGACAAAAACCCGTCACAACATGTCGCATTTAGACTCGATCCCTGCTTGAAACGTTAAGGATAGTTTTTATCACACTTGCTCGTAAACAGTGTCGTAACATGCAGGCTACCTTGGTTGCAACCCCCCAAATAAAACCCTCGACCTTAATGTGCTTGTCATGAAACCCGTGGTCGGTAAATGAGTCATTGCGCGTACTAATTTTGTTGTCATGAAGCCCAAGGTCGGTCAATGAGTCAGTGCCCGTACTGATGGCGCTGCGCGCGCTGCTGCAGGACCACATGCTGAAGGAGGGGGAGGGCGACGCTGCCAAGAGCGCAGCCTAAGGTAACGCCAATATTTGGAAAAATTATATTTTTTCTTTTAGAAATATAAAATTTTACTCGCAAATGTGATGAAAAACATTGTATGTCGCACGGGCGGTACTAGAATTACGAACATCGACTCATTAAAGCCCTCAGTCTTCGACTTCGGGCTTCTAATAGACTCTCGTTCGTAATTTTATTTACCGCCCTTAAGACACAATGTACTATTGGATATCCGATAGTTTCGGTTACGGATACGGAGCTCCATAACATCCCTTGTGTGTTTCTACCTTAAGTGGTTATTTAGGTAGGTTATCTAGATCGAGCAAACCCTTAAGCGGCCATAGGTCGAACCACCAGATTACCAGGGCTTTTGCAAATACCAGTCACCTTTCAGAACATTCTGGATCCGTTCCCGTCACTATTCCTAAATAATCAGCCCGTTTCCCAAAATACAATACGTAGCAGTCCCGCATCACTAGAACACTTGTTCATCAATTCTAAATGATATTGTAACGAATAACTCACGTCTTAAATCGAGTTTAGCTCGACATGTTTCGGGCTAATTCGTAGCTCTTCTTCATAGGAGCAAGCGACTCGGCGGCTGCCGCAACACGCGCACTACGCGCCACCGTTCTGCTCACGCGACTGCCCGATGAAACTAACATCAGTGCACAACTACCCGTATTCTCAACATCTTCTTAACGTCACTGTCAAATGAAGGGTAGCACACAACACTAACAACATAGCTCCATAAAGGCACATATGTAAAAGATGTAAGCAAACTTTGCTTCAGCTTTACCACGAAAATATCTGACGCCACACCCCATGTAGGTACTTATGTGTATTAATGAAACCTCTTTACAATACGGAAAATGAGAAACGGATCTCATGGCATTACGGATGCTACAAGAAATGGATCTAATGGTATACAGACGCTATGAGAAACAACTCTTTTGGCACACGGTTGATTTATGACACTGTTATTTTGGGAAAAGGATGGAACGCTCTGAAAGAACCAGTCAGAAGAAAATAAAGGTCACTTGAGTTCCATCGGTATAATTAAATCAATAATATGTTTGCGATTTTATCTGAATACATTTGATTGAATGAAAAGTATTTGTATAGTGCTATGTTGTATTAATAAAAACATTTTCTAGACAAGGAATGTTACAAAGAATTATATTTATCAGTATTTCTGTTCTACCAATAAAACTATTTGACCTCTATTTTCTTTTGGACAGTATATTAAAGGTAGAAAAAAAAATGTAATGACTTAGTCTCCATAGCCCTTTTGAAGCCCTCATCGAACGGGTTAAGCAGGTCTTGGAACAGCCCCACCTCCTCGCAGTTGCGGATGAAGCGGGTCGGTGTCGGGGTCTGGTCCGCTGAAACATATGTATTGCCTTATTAACAACTTATTAATCTTGCAGTTTCTTTAACATTAAGAGGTTTGCATTATCCATGACTGTGATGTTCACAAGAGAGGGGCAAAGACGGAAAAATACAAATAAATACATCACCTGTGATATCAACGCTATAGTAGGTACATATATTGCAGCATAATACTGACAGTATAAGGAAATTAAAAAAAACATGATATATAATATGTTTTTTTTACTGCAAGGTTTAATTATTATTTTTCTTAAACTATTGATAGTTTTTTCTTTATTGAATATATGCAAATAAATGTGTCCCTCTCTGTCTGTTTGTGTGTGTGTATCTTTATCTAACTCTCTATTTCTCTCTCTCTCTCGCTCTCTAATGCCGAGGCGATAAGGACTTCGACCTTAGCCTATACTCTCAAAAAATAGGAAGAAAAACAGCTATTAACGCCGCGGTGATATAACCTTTACTTTACCTCTCCGAATGATAAAATTAAAAAAAAAACTGCTCACCCACGAATGCAGCCTTCTGCTCCATCCCCAATTGCAACACCATGTCATGTTTCTTCGTGTGTACGTGCAAATGGTCTTCGTTCGTGAACGTCATGCCACAGTTTGGCATAACACACGCAAACGGCATCTCAGGTTCCACCATTGTAATTAAAAGATCTTGTTTTGTTTTGAAAATGTTTTCAAATCATCAGTGTTACTGTTACGGTGGGTACACTTGTTATCATTGCGAGGTGAGTTCCGTTCTTCATACTGCTTGTTGTTGTGACTGTCAGTCAGTCATTAAGATTACTTAAATATTGATAAGGAATAGGAGTTAGTCATTTGAGTTGATTGTGGGTCTTGTTGGTTTACTATTCGATTCAATATTTTTTGATAAAATCGCGAAGCTTAGCTATTTGCCCTTTTTGACACTTGACAGTGACGTTTGGTTTGGTAATTAGTTTGAGACACTCAAAAAAACATTATTAAAATGCTCAAAAGTGTTACACGAATAAAGATAAAATAATTAATTCAAAGGTAAAGGTCAACATTCAACATAGTGTTTTAAGGTTCCGTAGTCTTATTTTGATTGCAAAGAATTTTTAATACAAAAAAAAGTTGTAGATGTATAACAGAAAATATATTTGCACAACAAACTAATTGAAACAAGAATATCACATAGTTAGATTAACAAATAAAAATAATGCATTGTTTTCACTCGAGATACGCGTAATAAATTAAAGAATACAAATAATGATTCTTAAATAAAAAATATTACTTCTTTATGATTTTGAGTTAAAAAGATATTTAGTGCTGCTCAGGCTTTTAGCGCCACTGGAAAAATATGAGGTGTATCTTTCAGGCGTGTAGCCGTGAATTTTGACGTGGTGAGGTTGGTAGGCCGTGCCTTCTTGTAGACTTCTATCGAATACTGGGTGTGAGGTTGACCGTTTTTTGCGTGGTGATTCTTGCATCTGCTGGGCTGGGTACGGGTCCACATAGCGTCTTCCGTTAATATCGTTGCCATCCGCTGTCGGGAGAATCGTTGGCTATTAATAAAACAATCGGTTAAGAAAGATCAAGAAAGGAAGAAGAAATACGATCAAGAGTTCATTCAAGCTTTTTATCTGAGGGTATATGTAGAGTAAAATAGTCACGTCACATAGTTAACAATTACAATATTATACGTTGGGATTTTGCATCGCAAGTTACATTACATTAAGTATTGTTTTTAAATAGAACAGTATCTCAAGAAACGTAAAGGTACAATGTAGTAAGTACAATGTATTTAGCTTACAAAGTTACCACTACCCATTGACCAAACCTATTGTAAATGAGTTCAGTCAGTGGCTAGCAGTACCTTTATTGTTCTTGCCTGCTCCTCTGCTGTTGAACATGCCCGGGGCGGGTTGACCTTGGGGTTCTCCGCCGACTGTGTTCTGCGGGATACCTCCCATTCCCACCACGGCAGGGTTAGGCTCGTTCTGTTGTCCCTTCCACGGCCTGCAAGTATTATTTATGTTTTACTTACGGCTTCGCAAATACGGAGAGAAGGGAGACTTCATCGACCACGCCAACTCTTGTGATTGGCTATCCAAAAAAATAAATATCTTTTGATCGAAAAATTATTAATTTTATCATAATTTAAAATTATCTATTTAAGCATCAGTCACAAAGAGAAATGTTGCTTAAAATAGGACCGTAACTAAAATCTTTTTCTGTTTAGCTGGATTTTACAGTTTTCTACCTATTAATATATGCATGCATTTCTAAAATTTATGTGACTTCATACTTGTCAGGGAACAGCTCTCCGGGTTGACCACGAGTCTGAACGATCCGTTCACCATTGACTTCGACGACACATCTCAGACGAGCGCAACAGGTAGGGAACTCTGGAATAACAAGCATAGCCAAAATAAAGATAAACAGTTTTGTATGAAAAAAGTACCTAGCAGTTATGATGTCAAAATAGGAGTAAATTTTACGTCATACCAGATTTTAATTATTTTGAACTCACGGTGATAAACTTTTATTTATCACCATGCATTTACATTTACGTTATTATTCGACATTATAAAGAATTTTATATGTTGGATGGTGACACTATCAACTTACCAACATTTTCATCTTCTATATATTCGTGGCATTCCAATGCATTTTCCGGAATTTTTGGTTTTCGGCAACTGAAACATCACATCAAAAGTGTGAAGATATCTAGCATTAAGTTAAGAATCTGATACATTTGTACTTGCATCTTACCCAACCGCAGCTATGAAGTATTTTCCGTCTCGGATTTCACATCGGTATCGGTGGCAAGTGTAATGGTCTGACCATTCTTGCCACGGTTGATAGCCTTTTCTTGAATATTTATCCACACAAGCTTGATCTAAAAGTTACGTTCAAAATATTATGAATATAATGACGTCTTTAAGGAGAATCCTTTAATTTGGTGTAATAAATAATGTGAAAAAATTTGAATTAAAATATGAACTCACAGCTAACATCCTCGGCGAAGATAGCTGGCAAAACTAAATACGTTAAAAACAACAGGCCGCCAAACTGCATCTTGACAGTCGTTAAATCACCTAAAAAGTGCAATTAAACGAATTATTGTAGCCAATTGTAATACTAGTTATCACTTCTTAGTGGAAACTCTACAACTCACTGACGAAATTTCAGATTCGGTGGACTACTAATACTTTTCCGAGAATACGTGTTTATAAACAAATGGAGCCCCACCACCGACACTTAGCTGGGAAAAAATATTGAGTGTTATGTGAAAAGTTGTGGATTTCCGCGAATTTTTTCAACAAACAGTTCTTCTTCCGGAATTAACCACGATCATATTCCAATCCATCAGATAGTTGTGACTGCGGCGGCTTCGAATTGAGAAAGTAAGTCCTGGAGTTAGTTTTAAATGATTTTCAAGTTTCAAATAATCTTTCTTGTACCTTAGTTTATTTTTTTAACAATCTCTTTGCAAAGTAGGTAAAGAGACATAATTAGACTCAAAAATATTAACCATAATGAAATTAATGCTTAACACCATTTAGTATTCATCACACTATCACATGATTATTGAAATACTAACGGAATCCACTACTTATTCAGTTTTCTTCTAATCACTAATCTTACCCATGTTGATGTAACACAGGACCGCAGTCCAAGAACAACTGAGGGCATCGTGAAAGAACGTAAAAAAATGGTACAACACCATTTGCATCGCCTTTCCAATCATAAATTCTTTGAAATGCCCATTGTTCTAAAGTTTGCGTATGCGTTCAGTCATTCACGGAAGCAAAAGAAACCCGAAAGAGTCGTGTCACACACAGAATAATTCATGGTTAGCTAGGTATGCATTTGCGAATTTAATTGGGAGAAATTTACAAATTTTTCACCGAGTTCCAAAAAGGGTGAAAAATCACAATTTGGGTGATTTGTTTTCATATTTATACCGCAGACCTATATTATTTACTTATTTGGAAGGGTACCATTTAAATTAGGAAACATAATTCATTTAATAAGAAAAGACTTAATTAATCAACCTGAAGACATTATTAAAAGCAGTTTCTTTTAAATTATTTTCAACCAAGCCAGTTTAATGATATAGTTTTTTCACCTGTCCGTCTATATTAATACAGGTACATCAATATTAAATATTTTAATATTAAGAGATAAACTTTGTTTATTGGTATGTTAATTTATCTGTTTGCATGTATGTATACTAAATAAAAGGAACCGAACGCAACACAGTATCAAAATTCATTATTGCTCATTATAGTACTAAGCAATACAGAAAATAGTTACACAACACAAAGAGGACATTACAAGATAAGCAATAAACAAGCAATTCCAGGCAACTGTTTTCAACAGAAAGATGCTGAAAGATGTAAGGATTACATCACGATCATTAATTAATATTTTATCCCGGGAAAACAAATATTTCCTACTTGACTGACGTAGACGAACTAATGAAATTATGGAAAAATGGACAATCGATTGTACCTTTAGCATAGAAGGAATATTTTTTTCTTTATGGTACGAGGTTACTAAGGCTAAACAAGTAAATTAGGGTTTATATAGGGTTTAAGGGTTTATTAGACGACCAGATGGCCTAGTGGTTAGAGAACCTGACTACGAAGCTTGAGGTCCCGGGTTCGATTCACGTGTCGGGGCAGATATTTGTATGAAAAATACGAATGTTTGTTCTCGGGTCTTGGGTGTTTAATATGTATTTAAGTATGTTTCATCTATATAATTACATTTATCCGTTGCTTAGTACCCATAACACAAGCTTTGCTAAGCTTACTTTGGGACTAGGTCATGGTGTGAATTTTCCCGTGATATTTATTTATCCCGTGATATTTATTATGTACTTTTTGATTCTAGTCGCTATCATTTACCGACCTACTCATAAATCTTCATGTTCATTTGAATTGTCACATACAGGTAATAATAACAATAATGATATTCCCCTTCCGATTTCCTCTTCTTGGCATAAAATACGGAAAATTAAAAACGTACAATACTAATAGGTACAATGACTTTATTGTACCTACACCAAAAATAGTAGGTAAGCGATACAGAAAACAGTACACAGAGAGAAAATTACAAGGTGGCAATAGGCGGCCTTATCGCTTAAGAGCGATCTCTTCTAGCCAAATAGTATTTAAAATTTTATATGGACGTTATTTTTTTCTTTATACCGTTTGCGATATGTAGCACGCCTAGTTTTATACTATGATGAGCAAGACACATAATACTGTTACAAATTCATTCATTGTACTTGTAGTGTCTACTCTTGTCTGATATCCTGTCAATCGTTCAAAAGTTAACTGGAAGAGATCCCTTTAAGGGATAAGTTCGCCTTTGTACATCTTAATATCCTGTGTTCTGTTATTTTCATGTGTTTTTATGTACAATAAAGAATTTTACAAAACAATACAATACAAATGCGATTCCAAGCTTTTAATAATTCATTCTATATTAATTATTGATTTAAAGCCAAACGATCTACCATTTTCTTACGGTACCCTAATCAATCAGCTAAGTAGTTCTTGGAATAGAACAATGGACGATGTACGAGCGGCTTTACTTGCAGCTCAAACAGTTTTCGTGTTTTTATCTGTTTACTACACTTCTATCTAAAACGTCAAAATCAAGGGAATCAATTCGATGTATGTGGGAGCGAAGATAGCGACAACAAATTTAATGTATGTATTGTGTGTTATTGGTGTTTATAAATGTGGTGTAAGAAGAATATTATAAGTAAATAAAGATATAGATGAGGTAAGTTATATCCTAAATATCTCCTTATGCAAACTATTTCAGTACATTATTCTGAGGGGTGTTACTTCCTGTTATAATCTTGATTTTATTTTTATTTTTAATAACAAATAGCGATTGGGCCATTAGTTTTTGAAAATATTTTTTAAAGTATCTCAACAAGATTTTTTACATTAAATTTTTCGTTATAAATACCCTTATTTATCTTTTATTTAAGTACCCTCATTATCTTAATGATAAAATAATATTTTAAAGTACTGTTTTAAGAAGTGTGCTTAAGTTTGTACAATAATTCATATATCGATGGGTCCTATGTATCAGGGCCAGTGTTTTTTTTTTCAATTTTGGGTTTTGTGCGTTATAGGTACCTATAAACTATACATATTTAGATACTGGAAAAAAACATTGTTATTTAATTATTATCATTGAAGTAAAATGGCCGAACTAGATGCAATTTTAATGTAAAAGGGCTAAACATTTGTTTGATACTTTTATGTGGTAAATACCGGGCATTTTTAAAAAAAACTGTGTTCATAACTGCCATTTAGGTACTTTTACAAGTGGAACGCCGCTACCCCGATACTACATCGTAATGTGATTGTATTACATTTTTTTTGACTTCTCCAAGTATCTTGGGTAACATATTTTTTACTAAAGATTTTAAAGTTGAACATATATGAGCCAAAGTACTACATAGATCTTTTTACTGTCTTTTTGAACAAAAGTTTATTTCCCGGAAATTCACGTATATGGGCGTATGTACAATAAATTTAAATGAAAAAATATTCTATTAAAATTTCTTCTTTGTAGTTGAAGGACAGAGTACTATTAGCCAGTGTGCCAAATTTTAGAAGTCTTGGATACACCATCCCTGAGTTACAACAGTTTTTGACTGAAAGCCTGTCCCGTAAAGTAAGGATTTTACACATAAGCCCTTGTACGTAGGACCCATCAATATAGATTTGATTTTTATTCATACTTTTTTTTTCTAAATACAATATATTTATTAAGGTAAAAATAAGACAAAAAGCAGAACAAATACTAAATATTACTATTCATACTTAGATTAGATATTTATGGGGAAAAATACATTTTGGAATAAATGAGCACAATATATCTTTTTCTTTTGTGTAAAATTGGGATTATAATGACACATGTGACTTGTGTAACATTATAGTTAAATTTTCATATTTTATTTGTAAGTTCAGTTGAATCATTCAATTATGGTGGGTTTATTTACAGCTTACTCCAAAAAGTTTAAATTGATCTTGGCTGATCCAATTTAAATGAGGGTCAAAATATTTATTTAATTTGTTATGTTTGTTTGTTAAAATAAAATATCAGAAACTTATCAGCTAGTTCTATAGCTGACCCCTAATGCTTAATGCATAATGTTTTATTTTCCCATAACCCATAAGGCTCACTCCATACTAAAACCAGCATTTCACTTCCCATTGTACTTTCTATTCTCACTGTATTCAGCTTTGCATAGCTTAATAGACAGTAATTAGACAAGTTCACAATGAGCAGGCCACCATTTTTGTTCCCATTTTGGGTTGTGTCAGTGAAATAATAACGGCTATACTCAAGTCCAGAATTAGGTGAACCAACTTGACAGTTCATTACACAAAAATGTTGCCACAGTTACAACAGTGCTGTAATATCAATATGTTTTATTTTCATTTCATATATCGTCGTTGCTACTGCAATACGTAACTAGCATTTTCCATAAGGTACAATTTTCATTGTCAGAACAGAACAATGTTAGTACCGTTCTGACAGTCAAAATACCTTATGGCAAGTAACGCCATGTCAACGCGATTTGTCATTGCCATTCGACTTAACTGCCATCGGCTTGCTTGTAACTATTGTTTGTTTGTTTATACTCTTTATTGTACAAAAAGGAAAAACAAAAAGGTACTAAAACTACCCCCGTAAACTATTTCCGTTATTGTGAAATTTTCGTTACGTTATTATAAGTTATTTTTTCCTTTTGTCGTTTTCAGGCCTAAAGCTATGAAAATCCAAAAGTTGTACGGACAAATTTGTATGGACATATTCCTATGCCTATTTTTTTTTTGCTATGTTTGGTAACATTTTCAGTTGTCAATCTAGTTGGCCTAATTTGAGACTCAAGTCAGGTAACTCGGCCGTTTAGAAACAGCTACGCGGTAGTGATGAGGAATGAAATTCGTTAGGCTACCTGGAGAGAGAAACGTGTGTTAGGTATACCTATCTTATTTTATTAGGGGGCAAACGGGCAAACGGATCGCCTGATGGTAATTACCGCCGCCTATGGACACCTGCAACGCCAGAAGAGTCACAAGTGCGTTGCCGGCCCTTTAAGCCGAGTTTAGGCGGGCGAATATTCAGCGTTTTTGCAGCGTTTTTTTATCATTGGTGTATTCGCAGGTGTTATTAAAAGAGGTAATGCCCAGGGTTGTTTTTTTATGAAAATTGAAGACAATACCGATGCTGAATTTAGCGTGATAAAAATTCTTGTGACTTCTTTCCGTTGTGTTATATATATTATATAAATGCTCGAATATTTGCCCGCGCCTCGAGTTCGAGTCGCTCGAGTCCTAGAACTGTGTTAAATATTTTCTATTTTATATTTTAGAGGGAAAAACCAATCTGATAAAACGGGAGAAATCCTCGAGACTTCATCAACGATCTATTTACATACAAATTTGTACGGAACCCTCGGTGCGCGAGTTCGACTCGCACTTGACCGGTTTTTTTAATGGCTACCCACATATTTAAACGCACATCAAAAGTCCTTTTTTATCCAAAAAAAAACCGAATTCACATCAAAATTACTGATTGCACAGCAAAATACTCCACTCAAAATATTACGTAATAAACTGCAAATTATATTCGTGGCGTACCGCTATTTATCTTAAAGTAAATGACTAACGCACATCATACCTTGTAACTCTTTTTTTTTAAATGTAGCTTTTATTTGTGCACATCAAATATATAATTACCTATCAATTTATTTTCAGCATGCATATACTTTTTACATAACCAGCACTAGTAGGGGCACAGAATAAGTAATAGTAGGGGTTAAATTATTTCCTAAATAAATAGGGTTCTGGCGCTTCGCCGGCCGCTGCCGCGGCGCGCTCGCTTTGCTCGCGCGGCTCGCGCGTTGTGGTCGTAATTGTACCTAACGCTCCTCCTCGCTCCGCTCTTCGTCGTACCTGATTTTCCGGTGCCAAATTGACAGTAAAAGTTATTTTGCTATGAGAATTGAGAATAAGTATCATCTACGCACGCTCAGTCAGTATTTTTGATGTGATTGTAGTATTTTTGTATAGTTTGTGTTGATGTATATTTTACTTTATACTAGTTTTGCTAAACATTTAATTTATTTGTATTGAAATAATTTAATTGATGTACAAAGGTATATAAATGATGAGAATAAATTGATAGGCAATTATTTATTTGATGTGCAATTAATAATATTCCTTTTTTAATTGGCAATGGAAAACCATCTGATAAAAATGATGAAATATCTGATAATTATCTGGGTATTATTTTACCAATATAACATGATATAAAAAATACTTTTAACTATTGGAATTTTCCCTGTTTGCAATGCAATATTATTAAATACCTTTGACTTGCAGGTAAATTCGCAAATTTTGCCATTTCATAATTCTAAAGAGCTTTGTTCCTTTAGCAACTTCCGGAGCCCCCGGCTGAATGAGGAAGAAATCAGCTCCCAATCCTCTGATGAGAAGATGGACACTGGCACAGAGTCCCTCCACTCACGTCAGCACACCCCGAGCTCCACCCTCTCATCAGACTATGAGGACATGGAACAACTCAACGGTTCCTGCGATGTCCTTCGTCTCCAAAACCATGGGGTTCTTAGACTATCCGAACCCAAAGAACTTAACGACAGCCTTATAAAAAACATGAACAATTTGCAAATAAGTTCTCCAGTTGAAACGAGACCGAAGCATTTAGCTGTCACCAAATTCAGTTCTACGTTGATGTCTACGACTGATCATCCGTTGATGGGTATAGCAAGTCCTGACGAAAACTATCCTGATTTAATTCCAAAGAAATATAAAGAGGACGAGAAAGATCTCAGTTTGTCCAGTATAGAAGATGAACGGGCAAACGAAACTAACGAATACTTCTATAGTCCACAACGGAACACGAGTAAAAATAATTTGTATATTAATGAAAACTTTATAACAGCAGAGAGTCATATTTTAAGCACAACTCTAGATGTAACTAGTCCTCCTGATGTAGCTAGGGGTATTGAGAAGAGGAAGAGGTTAGAGAAAGAGACGCCGCGCTTGAATCGCGTCGGTTTGGAGGTTAAGTGCGAAAGGGATAGCTCGAACCGGCTGGAAGCTTTGAAACTGCAGTGCCACAGTACACCGAAACCGACGGGGGCTGTTGACATACAGGAGGTCGAGGAGTTTCATACTGGGGTGAGTTATCAATCATCATCATCATCATCCCAGCCTATATACGTCCCACTGCAGGGCACAGGCCTCCCCTCAGAATGAGAGGGCTTGGGCAGTAGTTCCCACGCGGGCCAGTGCGGATTGGGAACTTCACACACACCGTTGAATTGCTTCGCAGGTTTGTTGTGCAGGTTTCCTCACGATGTTTTCCTTCACCGTAAAGCTCGTGGTAAATTTCAAATTTTTACATTTGAGTTATCAATACTTCCATACAAATATTATAAATGTGAAAGTGTGTTTGTATGTTTGTCCGTCTTTCGGTCGAAACGGAGCGACGGATTGACGTGATTTTTCGGCGTAGAGATAGTTTACGGGCCAGAGAGTGGCATAGGCTACTTTTTATAAGAATAAGAATAAGAATATTTATTTGCGAAAAGTAGTAGTAAATACAGTCCCGGAAATCCGGAATAATGCAAAAGGTAAAAGCTAGTAATATCTTGCGATAATGTTTTATCTGCGTATAGTGCGTTTTAAATGAACTAAAATAATTTCCTTGCTCCACCGCGACCTTACGATAGCTAAGCTTATGCAAAATATGCGTGTTCATGCAGTTCCTCCACCTCCACACTGTAAGAACACACACAAATCACACAAACCCATCTATCACCACCACCACACTACACTGACACGTTCGAACTCAAACAGAGCTCATCCTCAGAGTGAACTAGTAGTTAGTCTAACAACTGGTAGCGTGGTGTACGGTTGTGTCACTCTGAGGATGAGCTCTGTTTGAGTTCGGAAAACGCAGTCAGTGTAGTGTGGTGGTGGTGATAGATGGGTTTGTGTGATTTGTGTGTGTTCTTACTGTGGAGTGAGACTGCCATGAACACGTATATTTGCATAAGCTTAGCTATCGTAAGGCGGCGTGTGAGCAAGGAAAATTATTTTAGTTCATTGATATGGACCTCCGCAAAGTAACGCTGATTCAATAATTATAGTGCGTTTTTCCAAAAAAAGCCAAGGACATACATTTTCCAATTAGTTGGGTAATGTACACATACGTTTCATTTACTTAGCGTCGCTCCGCTCAGCTGTTTCCACAAGGTGCTGTGCGAGGATAGACAAATGAAGAGTTCTATTGGTTCGTGAAAAACACATTCCTCGCGCATGTCTGGTGGAAACGTAGCCTTACTGATTGTTTCGTCAGGTGGCCGATTGGTGCGAATCACCGTCCCATCTCCGCACTATGCCCAACTTTGATCTGCCCATCGAGATGAAGACTAACATCGCTGTCAATAACGTAAGTCTTGTGCGACTATAATAAGTTGCATGACTGTAATTATAGTCACTTAACTAATTACAGTAGAATCCGGTTATAACGACGGCCAAGGTACCGGTGATGTTACGTCGTACTAACCGGACGCCGTACTATACGAACGGATGTACTTTCATGGTGGCTCATATTAAAACCAAACATATGCCTATACTTACGTCGCTAAAAACGGTTGGTTGTTAAATGCAAAGTCGTACTAAACGGACTAAACTGTAATTAGTTGAGTCATATAATAGTCGGGTGATTATTTTAATAACTACAGTAATAACTGCAGTAACTATAAGGGTCGACAATATTGTCACTTATGATTGGGTGACTATATTAACTTTCGTTGACTACAATAAGTTGACAGACTTAAAAGGTGACAATAATGAGTTCGGCGACTACAATTAGTTTAGTTTAGAGACAGCAAGGAGTTTGGCGACTACAATTAGTTTAGTTTAGAGACAGCAAGGAGTTTGGCGACTACAATTAGTTTAGTTTAGCAAGTTTGGCGACTACAATTAGTTTAGTTTAGAGACAGCAAGGAGTTTGGCGACTACAATAAAATGTGTTGTTATAATAAGTAAGCTGAATGACTATTACATCACTTACGAGTATAATTATGTATAATAAGGGGTGATAATAATTAGTTTGGGTGACTATAACCAGCACAATTTTAGAATTAAATGCTTTTAATGTACCAACATGGTTTGAATATATACGTTATTTCCATTTTCTAGGACCTAGATTCTCCGGACGTGATATCCTCCTCCCAGGAGGACCGGTCGGCGTACCAAGCACTATTGGACCCTTACACGGGCAGTGTCATGCTGCGGCACACCCCCGCCAAGAGTCCTGGCGGGCAACGCCGCAGGATACAGCTGGTATGTAGCGCATAGCTTGGCTTAGCCGTAAAACACTATAGAAATGTGCACTTTAAACATTGGTGTATTTTCCAAGATGTGTAATTACAAGCTTTTATTTAGTTTCACCTGTCCCGTTGTCTGTCTGTCTGTAATCAAATCTTGCAACGTAAATTCGATCAGGTTCCAGTAGTCAGATTGACTTGAAATTTGGTATACTTATGTAAATTGCGTGACAATACAATAATCTGGTAGTGACATCCTGGTAGTCCGGCCAGGATCGTCTCCACAGGACGGAACTCATTCAACGGTATAGACTATGAAATTTGATATGGAAATTAGTTTGAGGGAACAACACAATGTACAGTCAACAAAAATACAGTCAGTAAAAAAAAAGCTTGGATTAAAAATGAATTTTTACCAAAAAAATATTTTCTAAAAAAAAATTATATGTTTTTCTTTTGTTTAATAGTTAAAGAGACCTGCGGGTCAGACAACTTTTTAGTGTAGCGTGTAGCCATGGTAGTTAACGTCTCCTAAGTTACTTAAAAAAAGTTGATTGACCCCTGTAATATATTTGTTGTTTTTAGGGTTCCGGAGCCAAAATGGCAAAAACGGAACCCTTATAGTTTCGTCAAGTCCGTCTGTCTGTCTGTCCGTCCGTATGTCACAGGCATTTTACTCGAAAACTACAAGATGTATATCAATGAAATTTGGAGTACAGATGTCTTGTCAAAGCCGCTAATTAGTTTTGTAGTAAAATTACAAAAAAATATGAATAGGGGGGGGGGGGGGGGCACTCCATTCCATACACGTAACAGAAATTAAAAAAAAAAAAATTTAACTCCCGTCAACGTGTAGCGCGTAGTTCGACAGCTCTTTTGAAAAAATAGAAAGTTTTCTCAAAAACTTTTTTGATTAAGTGAAGATTTCCGGAAATAATCGCTCCCAAAGTAGCAAAAATTGTGCCCCCCCCCTCTATCTTGTAAACCGTTTGTCCAAAAAATATGCAAAAATATGAAAAGGTAACGCTTAATAAATACTTTCAACGAAAATTGGTTTCAACATGATCGGATATACCGTTTTTGAGTTATTACCGAAAAACTGTGCTTCTGTTGAAAAGGACATAAGTGCCGTGAAGATACGCTCTTTTTCTGGTAATAGATTTTAAGACTGTAGTAAGTGTTTTAATTGTGTTATAACGCACATAATATTACTTGATTTTTTTCGTAATGGCTACGGAACCCTATCTTGGGCGTGTCCGACACGCTCTTGGCCGGTTTTTTAAAATTACTTTCTTTCTGCTAAGTTTCTTAAGGCGCATTTTTTTTATTATTTTAGGGTAGCAAATTTTTCTAGGGGACATGACCATAGCAACGAGGTACAGTCGAGTTCATAAACTTGTGAGCAAAAATTTAATCAAAAATATCTGAACACGCTTCTACGCCGTCAAATTTCTGCTCACAATTTTATTTACTCGCGGTACAAGAAACAGTCGATCGACCCTTTTATATTTTAGCAGCTACTTTTAAAGTGTGTTACCGATAAAACTTGAATACTTACGTACAACGGTCTCAATTTCACAGCGCTTGTGCAACTGTAGCCGTGTGAATTGGAACAAAGGCGGACGTGCGCGGTTTTTGTAAACATGATGCGATTAGTGCACGAAGGGGGTCACTTTGTTGTGAACTGTTGTTATTTTTGACTTTTTGCCTGCTTACTCATTCATTAATTTATTTTATGTATATCCTGGTGTTGCAGGTGTCTATGGGCGGTGGTGATCTCTTACCATCAGGAGACCCACTTGCTCGTATGCCATCAAATCGAATAAAAAAAAAATGTGTGAAGTTCCCAATCCGCACTGGGCCCGCGTGGGAACTATCGCCCCAGCCCTCTTGTTCTGAGAGGAGGCCTGTGCCCAGCAGTGGGACGTATATAGGCTGGGATGAATGAATATCATAAAAATGTGCGTTATTATAATACAGTAACAATTTGATAGTCAGGGCATTGCAAAATAGATATCTTAAACCTAGAAACAACATAAAATAATATAGATAATTAATTTATTGTCAGTTACATATCCACTTTAATATATAATTCCATATATTTAAAAAAACAACATGCAAATCTTAATATTAATATCCACATGCTTCGGCAAATTATTAAAAAATAAAATATAGAAATAACACATCGATACATCCGCAACAAGCCTCGTCAAACCTTATAAACTATACATATGAACAAAAAAACATAACAAATTCTAACATGTACAATCCCCGCCCAGTGTCCTGCCCGACTAAAGGTCCCCATTACACCCGCGGCGTTGCTCCGCTGAATAGCAATGGAGACCTGCTGAACTAACCAGGACCCAGGACCAGGGATTCTATAAATACATATTTTTGATCCCGCTATTTCCAGATCGGGGTAAATTATCAAAATTTCCACTAACTCTTACGTCCGTCCCCAGACATAAAAGTCTAAGGGCGTTAGGTCTGGAGACCGTGCGGGTCAAGGTATCTGGCGGCTTTTGCCTATCCACGAGTTAGGAAAGGAGTTATCCAGGTGCTCTCGAACTTCTCTTTGAAAATGTGCCAGACTACCATTGTGCTGGAAAACAATTGGTACGTCTTCATTAATTACGGGAACTTCCATTAACAGCTCTTCCAAAGCAGTTTGTAAGAATTCAAAATAAGCAGGCCCGGTCAATTAAAATAAAATCAAATTCAAGGACTTCTGCAGAAGCAACTGGATTACTCTTTTCCTAGCTCGTGGATAGGCAGAAGCGACTCGATACTTTTATGTCTAAGGACGGGCGAAAGAGTTTGTTTGCGTGAGGGAGGTGACCACGCGAGAGGTATTAATGAAAGGATAAACGAAGCTTTTATGACAATGAAAGCAGAAATGCAGCTAGCTACCGTAACTGTTCAAGTAAAAACCGGCCAAGAGCGCGTCGGACACGCCCAAAATAGGGTTCCGTATACGGAATCTTCTAAGTTTAAGATTGGTTTTGGAATCTTTTTGTATTTTTATTTCAATTCCAAATTTTTACTTTACGGTCATCCCGTAAAACCGAAAATGAAAATACAAACTGAAAATAGATGCACAGAAAAAACAGAAAAATAAGACATCACTGGGAATCGAACCCAGGTCCTCGGTAATCCGTACCGCGTGCTATACCATGTAGAAACGATATCTCTTGTCCGGTGAGCGGTTAGTTACAAAGGAATGCCGATAAAAGTTTGAGGGCTTACGGCATAGATTCGCTAGCGTCGCTGCTTAAGTGACTAAGTAAGAAACACAAGCTGAGATATGAGATGCATAGGGAAATTCGTGTCGGTACCGTTGACCATCAGTGTGTAGCGGTATAGCACGCGGTACGGATTACCGAGGACCTGGGTTCGATTCCCAGTGAATGGTCTTATTTTTCTGTTTTTTCTGTGCATCTATATTTCAGTTTGTATTTTCATTTTCTAAGTTTAGGTAAATTTTATACCTTAAGGCTGCTATTTACTTTTAAACTAATAATAATTTTCAAGCAAACTTAACCGTTATAGTTTTCCTTTTAAGTTTGATATATTTTTCCACCCACGGTTTAGATTTTTAGAGCGGGGGGGGGGGGACGCTCGATTTTAATGAAAATTGCACTTTCAAGTTGAATATTTCGCAAACAAATCACTGAATCAATAAATGCGTCTTAGCAACCCCCCAATGGTTTAAAATACCTATCAACGATACCCACACCACACGATACCCCATTTTACGTCTATGGGAAGTACCATAATTATTTTATTTTATTTGAAATGAAATGAAAACGTACCATTTTGTCGGCAGTTTTCATATATATATATCCGTGAAAATTACAGCTTTCTAGTATTGATAGTTCCTGAGCAAAGCCGCGGACGGACGGACAGACAGACAGACAGACAGACAGACATACAGACAAACAGACAGACCGACAGACATGCGAAACTATAAGAGTTCTGTTTTGCCATTTTGGCTACGAAACCCTAAAAAGAAAAAAGATAACTAGAACACGGTTAAAAGTATTAAAATAAAGTTCATTTGAACCAATAACTTTTAAAAAAATACCATAAAAAAAAGTTGCTTTACTCGCTGATTCGAACAAGTTCCGCCCTAGCGACGGAATACCCCAAATTTGACTCAGATTTATTTTTTATCAATGTGTAGCATATCGTTCGAAAGGTAAACTAGAGAAGTAATTTAAAGAAATGAACTAAAAATGTCTTTATTTTTTAATAATTGATTTTTGAAGTAGGATTTTTTTCATACAATCAGATTTTTTTTTAATAAAATCCTCGTACGTCCCTCTGAGACTATGGATTATAATAAAAACCTATTATTATTTGAACAAGCATGTACTACCAAGTATTAAAAAAAAAAATGTTACGAACGTTCAAGGCGGGATTTCGTAAATTTGAGAAAACATTTAAAATCATATCTCCAAACCGTGACCCTTCGACCTAAAGTCCAAGGGTGAACAGATAGCAAATAACCCCAACAATATCCCAAAAACAATTGACGGTCCATGTGCCGAACACCCTGTATATATGTGTTGTTCCCCAGCCCCCGGAGGACGACCAGTGCAGCCTGGACAGCGCGAGCGTGCGCTCGCTGGAGTCCGAGGAGGAGCCCCCCGAGCCGTCGCCGCAGCCCTCCCGCTCCGCCAGCGTGCAAGACGACGACTCCAGGAGGTAACTAACACAGACAATCGGCAATTGAGAATCAGCTTGCAGTGCCAGTATTTCCGGACAGGTACCTACAACTTAAGGATTTCCGATCGATATTGGCATGTAATACTGTATCGCACCCTCAGTACACCAGTTTCTCGTACAGTCGAGTTTATAAACTTGTGAGCAAAAATTGATCAAAAATATCTGAAATAAAATTGTATTTGTTTAGCCGTAAGACATACTCTGTATGTATTGTGAACTTTGTTCTCAGTGATGTCAAGGTTTATTAATTTTTTTTAGCCGTAGGACGTACTCTGTATGTAATAAAATAAAATAAAAGAATATTTATTCACAAAGCCAAAAATATAACATAACAAAATACAAAGAAAGAAACAGATAAAACATAATTTGTGAAGAGGTAAAGGACTCAGCAGAGCTGCTGGTTTTCGGTCCTCACCTTGAAGAAGGAAATGGTAGTGTGGCTGGCAATAAGCAAAACACTACCTAAAACACAATAAAAAAGAAAAAGAAAAATCAATTCAATACCTACTACCTACCTATTTTAGTACAGTACATTTACATCTATATATAAAAACAAAGTCGTGTTAGTTACACCATTTATAACTCAAGAACAGCTGGAACAATTTTTTATGATTTTGAATTTGTCTTTGTCAGGAATAGGATAATAAGTATAAAAACATTGGAAAATTGTCGAAAAATAAATACTAAATATAAGAACAAAAACATTTTCCCATACAAAATCTTCATGGGTTTCGTAACTGTTAAAGTTTAGAAAGTTTCATCCTTTGATACGGAAAACTCTCGGAAGGTTTTTGAATCGAAAATAAATATCCAGTATAATCGGATAATGGCGTGTTTGCTCAAATTAAAATTAATGAGAACTCTTGTACTCATTGATACCAAGGCTTAATTAATTTGTTTCTTGATTGTAGCTTTTAAAATTATTATTAATTAATATATCTTAGAGTTGCTAATAGATCTTGTTAGACTGGCAATTACTGATGTGATAATATGCAAATGCAAAGTTGTATCTGAAAAAGCATCAATCTATATAAATAAAAGTAAATCGTAAAATGTGTTGCTAAGAGCTAAACTCGGGAACGGCAGGACCGATTTCACTAATAATTTTTTGATGTGTTTGTTATTGTCAGGAGAAGGTCTTTATGGGAGAAAAATCTAGAAATATTGCAACGGGGGCGAAGCCGCGGGCAACAGCTAGTTTATAATAAACATCAAAAATATCTGAATACGCTTCTACGCCGTTAACAATAGAGTCGTGTTCAAATATTTTTGATCAAATTTTTGCTCATAAGTTTATGAACTCGACTTTACCTATTTTTTGTTGGTTAACTCGTTTCTGTGAACAGATCGACGAACACACTCAGCGAGTGCAGCGAGCCGATTCCTGAATACTCTGCCGCCGACGAGCTGAGGGACGAGCGGTCGTGGCTGACTGTACCGCGCCCCGGCGGACGGGCCACTTGCGATATGAAGGTGAGTGTACAGTGAGCCAAATATGTAAATTAGGGATCTATAAAAAACGAGCCTATCAGAATTACAAAGGCTCGGCAACGCATCGTGATATCCAGACATAGGAATCCAGGGGGCACAATTTTATGACAGGTAGGGTGTTCCTATATCGATGTACTCAATTATCGATGCTTGTTTTATATTTATACTAGTGTTCGAGCTTTGGCAGGTGGGGGTGGAGGGGAACAGCTTGCTGGCTTGTTGGATTTATTAGCTCAAAAATGAAGCGAGAAATAAGGGCTGAGCTGCGCTGTGCATGCGCTTATATAAAGTCAAGCAGCGCCCTCTGCAATACTTAGAACTAGATTTATTTACAATCACGCCCTCTGTGGGTCGTGTCTTGAAGCTTATTGCTTTCTAGCTAACAACATCGACTTATGAGTTAGGCAAAAGGATCTAGCAAGCTAGTTCAAAGAGCGTCACATAGTGGCTAGCTTTCGAAAGCCCGATCTAGCTGGACAAAAACCATCACTGCAATTCTGTATTAGTACTAGCAAAAACGACAACAGATACTCCCGAGGTCACGATTCCGTTGATAATTTTGTGTAAGTACCCTCCAATAATTAATTATTAATCTCGAAGTGTCAATAAGTTAAGTTTCTTAGACCAGAAACTACATGTACCATCTTGTACCATGGCTGTAATTTTTTTATGTGGTAGTCTCATTCATACAGTATTGGATTAAGTACATTTGAAACTGCGGACGACTGCGGAACCACGCAGTTATTATTATTTATTATAGTTAAGCTGAAGCTAAGTTATTTTTTTAGAAACCGAAATAATTATATCTAGGAAGAATTTTTACCAAAATTGGGTTACCCAAAAAATGAAAGAAATATTTGCTTATTTGAATATATTTCAATAAAATTTCATAACAGTGAAGTAACAAAAGCTTCTATACGAAATATTGGGTACGTATTATAATGTATAAATTTAAAATACATATCGGTTGAAATAAATATTAATCAAAATTCATAAAGCACGTTTTTTCATATTGGTCGAAATACATACAATTAAAATGACTAAGTTCGCAATGTATATGTTCAGAATATATACAATCAGAATATATAATAGTTGAAAGAAATAACAATTTAAAATCCTATAGTACGTTTTTTATAATGGTCAAAATACATACTATATAATGCCTAGGTTCATCATCATCTCCAGTCTATTCACGTTGTATTTACATGTTTATTTCTGAAAAATTAAGGACTGTAAGACAAGTCGACGGATTCAGGGTAGTTAAGGCGCTTCGCGCCTGAACAAAAGTCTAACCTAACCTAACCTATAAGATACCGACTGATGGGAATCGGTATTGTCTAACAAGACCTTGCATTTTAAACTAAAGTCTGATTATTAATTGAATAGAAACTTTAGGTGCGACGACGAGCGTAGCGAGGAGGAGCGTGTTAGGTTCAACTATGACCAAAACAGCACGAGCCGAGCGAGCGAAGCGAGCGTGCCGCGGCAGTGGCCGGCGAGTGCCAGAATTGTAATATATGCATTTTTCTTTGTGAAAATTCAGTGTCTAGTATGTATTTCAACCATTATAGAAAACATAAAGTATATATTTTGAACGTATACATAATGAAAATATGCATTTTGTGCCATATGACTAAGAACCATTATGCGTTGTAACCATTATATATTTTGACCACTATGCATTTCAAGGCGTTGCGTTAGAACTTATGTCAAATAACTTTATATATTTTGATGCATTATATTTTATAATTTTCGGTATTTCAACTATATGTATTTTAAATTTATACATTATAATACGTACCCCGAAATATTAAATTGGCTATTCCCGAAGCTATAATTTTGTATTTTTTATGACTGTTATTCTTATTTTTTATTGTTATATAACCAGTTTTATCGCACATTTGTATCCGGTTCTACTTAACCCTCTAAGGGATCTTGAAGGCACAATTGTAAGTCCTACAACATCTGTAACCGTTTTAGCTTATTTACAACGTCCCAAATTTATTAGTTTTTATATCAAGTTCTTTTTTTGTATGAATTGTTACGGGTGCCTTCTATCTTACCTTTAAAATATACATCCTTGAACATCATCTCCTGTTTTACTTCTGTACACATCCTCATCAACGGTCGCTCACGTCGTGACAATACTACCTCGCTACCGGCGCTATAGTCGAGTCGTTCTGGTCGTCAGGTGATCGAGCCGTACAAGCGCGTGGTGTCCCACGGCGGCTACGACGGCGCCGGCGCCGCCCTCATCGTGTTCAGCGCCTGCCACCTGCCGGACTCCGCGAGGGCCGATTACCATTACGTCATGGACAACCTGTTCCTGTGAGTGCTTAGTTAGGTTAGCTAGCTGTAGGTAGGATAGGGCTTTAATTTTTTTTTATTCGACTGAATGGCAAACGAGCAAGTGGGTCTCCTGATGGTAAGAGATCACCACCGCCCATAGACACCTGCAACACCAGGGGGATTGCAGATGCGTTGCCAACCTAGAGGCCTAAGATGGGATACCTCAAATGCCAGTAATTTCACCGGCTGTCTTGCTCTCCACGCCGAAACACAACAGTGCAAGCACTGCTGCTTCACGGCAGGATTAGCGAGCAAGATGGTGGTAGCAATCCGGGCGGACCTTGCACAAGGTCAAAAGGTAAGGTAAGGTTTAATCATTTTGTAGTCGGCTATAGTCGGTTGTAGTCATTTTATAGTCTGCTATAGTCAGCTGTAGCTATGCATATTAAGTTGTAGTAGTTTTATTGTTAGCTGTAGGCATGAATATACTGCTATAGGCTCTTGCGGCCCAAGTCATTTTTTTTATAAACATGAAACTTTGTGTCACTTGTGAGAGATGTCAAATTACAGAAGTCCTATATAAAGGACGCTGGGCGGTCGGAGGATAGTCAGCTGTAGGCATGAATAGGCTGCTATAGTCATTTTATAGTCAGCTGTAGTCATTAATAGAAATATAAATATTTATTCGTTCTTCTCAAAATATAGAGAACATAATAAAAACGTTTTAAACGAAAAATTAAGCAGGAGGGCTACTATGAAATTCGAAAACCGAAGTGCGCACTGTGCCGTCCCTCTCACTCTCGTAGTAAATAGTCGGCTAGTCATTTTTATAGGTTGCTGTAGTCGTTTTATAGTCAGCTCTAGGTATAAATAGTCTTATGTAGTCATTGATAATTAGCTGTGTGTATGCATAGTCATCTGTAGTCATTTTATAGTCATCATTTGAAGACAGTAAAATTTCAATCCAAACTTAAAAATTATACTGAATCTAGAACACGTTGGAAAAATCAGAAACCAGCTGATTTTTTGAAGAGTTTTTTTAATGGTTGCACTTTGTGTCTGGTGTGGGCAGGTACGTGATCTGGACGCTGGAGCGGCTCGTGACAGACGAGTACGTGCTGGTGTACCTGTACGGGAGCGCCGGCCCGCGCCGCCTGCCCACCGCGCACTGGCTCAGGGAGTACTACAAGCTGGTAGACCGCCGGTGAGACGCACTACACACTACTGTACACACTAACAGCACGCAACACTGGCGCTGCCATGACGGTAGGCAGCAACAGGGTAGGCAACACTAGTGTGACTACGATGTAGGTAGCAACAGGGTAGGCAACACTAGTGTTACCACGAGGTAGGTAGCAACAGGGTAGGCAACACTAGTGTTTCCTCGAGGGTAGGTAGCAACAGGGTAGGCAACACTAGTGTTACCACGAGGTAGGTAGCAACAGGGTAGGCAACACTAGTGTTTCCTCGAGGGTAGGTAGCAACAGGGTAGGCACACTAGTGTTACCACGAGGTAGGTAGCAACAGGGTAGGCAACACTAGTGTTTCCTCGAGGGTAGGTAGCAACAGGGTAGGCAACACTAGTGTGACTACGATGTAGGTAGCAACAGGGTAGGCAACACTAGTGTTACCACGAGGTAGGTAGCAACAGGGTAGGCAACACTAGTGTTTCCTCGAGGGTAGGTAGCAACAGGGTAGGCAACACTAGTGTTACCACGAGGTAGGTAGCAACAGGGTAGGCAACACTAGTGTTACCACGAGGTAGGTAGCAACAGGGTAGGCAACACTAGTGTGACTACGAGGTAGGTAGCAACAGGGTAGGCAACACTAGTGTTTCCTCGAGGGTAGTAGCAACAGGGTAGGCAACACTAGTGTTACCACGAGGTAGGTAGCAACAGGGTAGGCAACACTAGTGTGACTACGAGTATAGCAGCAACAGGGTAGGCAACACTAGTGTTACCACGAGGTAGGTAGCAACAGGGTAGGCAACACTAGTGTGACTACGAGTATAGCAGCAACAGGGTAGGCAACACTAGTGTGACTACGGGGTAGGTAGCAACAGGGTAGGCAACACTAGTGTTACCACGAGGTAGGTAGCAACAGGGTAGGCAACACTAGTGTGACTACGAGTATAGCAGCAACAGGGTAGGCAACACTAGTGTTACCACGGGGTAGGTAGCAACAGGGTAGGCAACACTAGTGTTACCACGAGGTAGGTAGCAACAGGGTAGGCAACACTAGTGTTACCACGAGGGTAGGTAGCAACAGGGTAGGCAACACTAGTGTTACCACGAGGTAGGTAGCAACAGGGTAGGCAACACTAGTGTGACTACGAGGTAGGTAGCAACAGGGTAGGCAACACTAGTGTGACTACGAGTATAGCAGCAACAGGGTAGGCAACACTAGTGTTACCACGAGGTAGGTAGCAACAGGGTAGGCAACACTAGTGTTACTACGAGGGTAGGTAGCAACAGGGTAGGCAACACTAGTGTTACCACGAGGTAGGTAGCAACAGGGTAGGCAACACTAGTGTGACTACGAGGTAGGTAGCAACAGGGTAGGCAACACTAGTGTGACTACGAGTATAGCAGCAACAGGGTAGGCAACACTAGTGTTACCACGAGGTAGGTAGCAACAGGGTAGGCAACACTAGTGTTACCACGAGGTAGGTAGCAACAGGGTAGGCAACACTAGTGTTACCACGAGGTAGGTAGCAACAGGGTAGGCAACACTAGTGTGACTACGAGGTAGGTAGCAACAGGGTAGGCAACACTAGTGTGACTACGAGTATAGCAGCAACAGGGTAGGCAACACTAGTGTGACTACGAGTATAGCAGCAACAGGGTAGGCAACACTAGTGTGACTACGAGTATAGCAGCAACAGGGTAGGCAACACTAGTGTGACTACGAGTATAGCAGCAACAGGGTAGGCAACACTAGCGTGACTACGAGTATAGCAACAACAGGGTAGGCAACACTAGTGTGACTACGAGTATAGCAACAACAGGGTAGGCAACACTAGTGTGACTACGAGTATAGCAACAACAGGGTAGGCAACACTAGTGTGACTACGAGTATAGCAACAACAGGGTAGGCAACACTAGTGTGACTACGAGTATAGCAACAACAGGGTAGGCAACACTAGTGTGACTACGAGTATAGCAACAACAGGGTAGGCAACACTAGTGTGACTACGAGTATAGCAACAACAGGGTAGGCAACACTAGCGTGACTACGAGTATAGCAACAACAGGGTAGGCAACACTAGCGTGACTACGAGTATAGCAACAACAGGGTAGGCAACACTAGTGTGACTACGAGTATAGCAGCAACAGGGTAGGCAACACTAGTGTGACTACGAGGTAGGTAGCAACAGGGTAGGCAACACTAGTGTTACCACGAGGTAGGTAGCAACAGGGTAGGCAACACTAGTGTGACTACGAGTATAGCAGCAACAGGGTAGGCAACACTAGTGTTACCACGAGGTAGGTAGCAACAGGGTAGGCAACACTAGTGTTACCACGGGGTAGGTAGCAACAGGGTAGGCAACACTAGTGTTGCCATGAGGGTAGATAACAATGAATGACAATTTGCTGTGTCGATGTACGGAAGGGAGAAATAATTTAAAAAGTGTAATTAATTTTATGATAATTGGTTTTAGCTTGAAACCCACTGACACTGGAGGCGGAGCGGTGTGGCGCGGAGTCGGTATCGGATGTAATATTCGAACTAACGTGAAAGAGGCTACACAATACCGCGCCACACTTATTTCCCGCGCGGTATTCTATGTGGCCTCTTTCATGTTAGCTCGAATAATACAACCGCACCGCCTCCGCTGTCTGTGGGTTTTCTAGCTTTATCAAGAATCTGTTTGAAAACTTGTACATTTATCTGTTGCAGGTTAAGGAAAAGTCTGAAGCACCTGTACCTGGTGCATCCCACCTACGGCTTGAGACTCTTCGTTACTTTCACTAAAGCGTTCGTAAGGTAAATACTTTAAAGCTAAATATTTGTCTATTGGAACCTGTAATTTTTCTTCGTCATATCAGCCACAGCACGTCCACTGTTCCAACAGCCGAGCCCAGGCCGAGCAATACCGACCTGATATTTGGTAGCCCAAATGGCGTCGAAATAACAGCGCGGTAAATTGCGGTCACGCAATATCTACCCGACCTGATAAATACCGGCATGATAATCGGATGCCAATAATTACCGACATCTTTTTCACGTCCCGTTTGTGTTAGGTTCAATTGTGACCACAATGCGCGAGCCGAGTGAGCGTAGCGAGCGTGCCTCGGCAGCGGCCGGCGAAGCGCCAGGACCAAATTAAGTTCTTTTCTACTAAATTTATGAATATTCCGTGTATACGACAAACAGAGCCGGTAATTATCTGATCGGTATTTATCAGGTCAAGAATGATCACCGCGGTACGATGCATACCGGGCTGATATTTAGTGGCATGGCCTTAAATGTGCGTGTACACGAAAAACAGGGTCGGTATTTCCATTTCGGTATTGTCCGGGCCGGTAAAGACTGTCACCCTTGTATTTTAATATTGTAAATGGCTTGATCGCGTGCCGTTTCAATATAATTTTTCTATTTTCAGTTCTAAATTCTTCCGCAAACTGAGCTACGTAAGGACTTTGTCAGAGTTAATGGAACAGGTGCCTGTAGAGCCAAATGCTATCCCCGAAATGGTGAAACAGTACGACGCGGGCAAGCGATAGGAGCCTGAGGGATGCTGTGTCAAAAAAAGTGAACATTTCAAAAAGGTTAAATCACGCATTAAAGTACCTACGGTAAATGTTACAGCTCGGTCTCCCAACATATTGCTGAACTCTTCTATCTTGATATTATTTCTGTAGGTTAAATACTTTTTTGTTTTTTCAACTATTCACTGGACAATCTGTTAAACTCGTAAGGCCCATTGTCCTTAATTAAAATATACGTCAAAGCTAATGTAAAACTTCACTAGTTGACATTCAGTTTCAAATTGTAATGATCAAAATTTGAAGTGGGCCTTGTGAGGGTAAAGAGATTTGGTAAGTAGAAAAGTTGTTAACAAAATTGCCATAGTCATTTGAGTTTAATGCTACTGTAATAATAAAGATGTGAAAGTTTGTGTGTAGATTTGTTACTTCACGCTAAACGGCTGAATGGATTTGGAAGAAATTTGGTACGTACGTAGCTGGACATCTGGAATAAACCAAAGGCAACTTTTTATCTCGATATTCATGTAATTTGTGATTGTTTTTGAGTGCAAAGTTAATGAAAACCACGATGTAATTGTCAGGGATTTGCATTAAAATTTAGAAAAAATCCTGAATTTCGATTCAATGCTATTTACATATCAAATTTCATTCAAATCCGTTTAGCCGTTTTTGCGTGTCGTAGTACCAAACAAACACAAATACTTACAAACTTTCACATTTATATTATTAGTATGATTGTAGTACAGTCGAGTGCATAATCTTGCGAGCAAAAATTTGATCAAAAATATCTGAATACGCTTCTACGCCGTTTACAATAGAGTCGTGTTCAGATATTCTTGATCAAATTTTTGCTCACAGGTTTATGAACTCGACTGTACTCTACAGGGTGTCCGGTAAAGTGGATGCACCACTACCGCTGGATAGGTCATAAAGTGGGCATCATTTGTTTAATTTTTAGTTATAATAAAACACTTATATTTAGAGATATTTAACTTTCGACTTTAGTTATGGTACTTTAAGTCAGATATTTGTACGTTCATAATTTTAAGAGTTCCAACACATTTCAAGAACAGGCTTATTTTATTTTCAAGCTTTTAATCAAAGTTTAATTATTATTATATTGCGTTTTCAAACAGCTATGGTTTCCCTAATATTCGCGTATTTAATGAAGATTTCAAAATAGTACTATAAATGTTCTTTTCCACCGGCGACCCGAGATGAGGCGGGGCGAGACGATAATTTAAATTTGTATAGCAAAATTTCAATTCTCTTCTAGCGGATCTTCGGTGTTAACAGTATGGGCGACCGCGCCCAAGCATTTTCTTTAAATAGCCTATACAGTGTCCCACTGCTGGGCAAATGCCTCCCCTTTCTCCTTCCACTCGTCTCTGGCTTCGGCAAAATGTTGCCAGTTCGGCTGGAATCGCCCCAAATCGTCCCGCCACCTTTTAGGCCTCCTCAGCTCCGGTGCCCGTCGCTTGTTACCCAATCAGTGGTGATTTTGGCCCAACGATCCGGATGCATGCCACTTGAGTTTGGCGGTCTTTGTCCCCACATCAACAATTCGGGTTTTTGAGCGCATTTCTAATAATTAATAGTACATGGGCGACCGAGCTTTGCTCGGGCTAAAACTCGGTAACAATCGTTTTCCCAGAGATAAGACCAAGTTAGATCGATTTTTCAGCCCCGAAAACCTCTACATACCAAATTTCATCGAAATCGTTGGAGCCGTTTTCGAGATCCCCGAATTATATTTAATAATTACAAGAATTGCTCGTTTAAAGGTATTAGATTAT